>NC_060147.1:114488316-114575816 GCF_021461385.2 Schistocerca piceifrons | reverse complement strand
AGTTTTTGACACCGTTCCTCACAAGCGACTTCTAATCAAGCTGCGGGCCTATGAGGTATCGTCTCAGTTGTGCGACTGGATTCGTGATTTCCTGTCAGGAAGATCGCAGTTCGTAGTAATAGACGGCAAATCATCGAGTAAAACTGAAGTGATATTAGGTGTTCCCCAGGGAAGCGTCCTGGGGCCTCTGCTGTTCCTGATCTATATAAATGACCTGGGTGACAATCTGAGCAGTTCTCTTAGGTTGTTCGCAGATGATGCTGTAATTTACCGTCTAGTAACGTCATCCGAAGACTCTATGGAGTGTCAGGTGACAGTTGACGCTAAATAACGAAAAGTGTGAGGTGATCCACATGAGTTCCAAAAGAAATCCGTTGGAATTCGATTACTCGATAAATAGTACAATTCTCAAGGCTGTCAATTCAACTAGGTACCTGGGGGTTAAAATTACGAACAACTTCAGTTGGAAAGACCACATAGACAAATTGTGGGGAAGGCGAGCCAAAGGACACTTAGAAGATGCAACAAGTCCACTAAAGAGACAGCTTACACTACACTCGTCTGTCCTCTGTTAGAATATTGCTACGCGGTGCGGGATCCTTACCAGGTGGGATTGACGGAGGACATCGAAAGGATGCAAAAAAGGGCAGCCAGATTTGTATTATCACGTAATAGGGGAGAGAGTGTGGCAGATATGATACGCGAGTTGGGATGGAAGTCATTAAAGCAAAGACGTTTTTCGTCGCGGCGAGACCTATTTACGAAATTTCAGTCACCAACTTTCTCTTCCGAATGCGAAAATATTTTGTTGAGCCCAACCTACATAGGAGGAATGATCATCAAAATAAAATAAGAGAAATCAGAGCTCGAACAGAAAGGTTTAGGTGTTCGTTTTTCCCGCGCGCTGTTCGGGAGTGGAATGGTAGGGAGATAGTACTATTGTGATTCGATGAACCCTCTGCCAAGCACTTAAATGTGAATTGCAGAGTAATCATGTAGATGTAGATGTACCTGACGCATACAATGACTCCTTTGGCAAAAGGTGACACGGCGTTCGGTCGGCGCCTACGGGCGCTCCAGGGTCTATCGACGGTGATTACGTTACTTGTATCTGTAGCAGATGTCGCGCCAGTTGTGGTATTGGATGGTGTCTGTACAAGGGTGACAGTCGAACGGATGGCCGAGTTGCGCTGGCAGACAAGGCTGGATTCGCATAAGTTTTCACGCGTGCCAGCGTGCCACGGGGCGAGGTCAGCCAGTGTGGCGTGGGGGGGGGGGGGGGGGGGGGGACTGCCCCCTCGTACTCCTCGGTGCTAATGAGGCGCAGCGTAGCCTGTTGACACGCCAGCCGCAGCCGCAAGTCCGATGCGCGCCCAGTGGCAAACGGTCCCCTGGCGTAAACAACAGGAAGACCGCAAGGTCAACACCTGCATTTGCAAGGGGCTTTCAGTAAGTAATGCAGTACATTTCTTTTCTCGACCAATTTAGTTGCAAAATTGAGGAATTTGCTGTCGCACATCGTGGAATATTCCCGCTTCAGTCCGTATACTTTCGGTAGGCGGCGGCGGCACACGTCGCATTCAAAATTACGTCTGTAACGAAGGTGCATTCCAAGCACACAGCTGTTATTGAGCTTCTCTTAACAGAGAAGCAGAGCACCGCAGATATTCACAGGCGCTTCTAGAATATCTTCGAAGACCTGACAGTGAACAAAAGCACGATGAGTCGTTGGCGAGGCGTCTGTCATCATCGCATGCCTCTCAAATACCGGGTAATCAAAAAGTCCGTACAAATTTGAAAACTGAATAAATCACGGAATAATGTAGATAGAGAGGTACAAATTGACACACATGCTTGGAAAGACATGGGGTTTTTATTAGAACCAAAAAACTACAAAAGATCAAAAAATGTCCGACAGATGGCGCTTCATCTGATCAGAATAGCAATAATCAGCGTAACAAAGTAAGACAAAGCGGAGATGATGATCTTCGCAGGAAATGCTCAATATGTCCACCATCATTCTTCAACAACAGCTGTAGTCGACGAACAATGTTGTGAACAGCACTGTAAAGCATGTCCGGAGTTATGGTGAGGCACTGGCGTCGGATGTTGTCTTTCAGCATCCCTAGAGATGTCGGTCGATCACGATACACTTGCGACTTCAGGTAACCCCACAGCCAATAATCGCACGGACTGGGGACATGGGAGGCCAAGCATGACGAAAGTGGCGGCTGAGCACACGACCATCACCAAACGACGCGCACAAGAGATCTTTCACGCGTCTGTCGGACATTTTGTGAACTTTGTTTTTCTTTTTGGTTCTAATGAAACCCCATGTCATTCCAAGCATGTGTGTCAATTTTTACCTTTCCATCTACATTATTCCGTGGTTTATTAAGTTTTCAAATTAATACTGACTTTTTGATCACCCAGTATCCTGCCTGCCGATCGGCCACGGATAGCTGCGACTTCAACTGAACTTCTGAACTTCTCTGTTGGTAGCGCTAACACGTTTCGTCCGTCAGTTGTGGTACTGAAAGGAGGGGCGGGAGGGGGGGGGGGGGAAGCACCCAGAAGAAATGGTCGGATGGCAATGCTACTTATTGCACGTACGCACCACCGTTGGATATGTAAATAATTAGAGTTGCAATTCTCTGCGACATGTACAGCGATCACCATAGTGCTTTAGTGTTGTTCGTGGTTAGTGTTAGTGCCAGGCATGGTGGGGTATACAGGATGGTCCATTGATAGTGACCGCGCCAAATATCTCACGAAATAAGCATCAAACGTAAAAACTACAAAAAACGAAACTTGTCTAGCTTGAAGGGGGAAAACAGATGGCGCTACCATAGGTCAAACGGATATCAACTGCGGTTTTTTAAATGGGAACACCCATTTCTTATAACATATTCGTGTAAAGTGCGCGTCATTTATGTTGGCGGCCGAGTTTAGGTTCGTTCTGCGCATATGACGTCACAAAACACAGTCAGCCAATGAACAGAGAACGACGTTGCCAGATCTCGACTGCAGTGCAGAGCATGGACGAGTGTCTTCAGTTTTAGAAACATTCAGTCATAAATAAAGTAATAGAACAAAAGCAATGTCTTGATAGCAGACTTTCTTTTATAGAAAGTTTGGAAAAAGCATTCCTTATACCAATTGCTTCATATTCTATTAATAAATTAAACCAAACAAGCAATAAGACTCCTAATTCAGGCGATAGCAAGGAAAGGTGTTTGTATCATTCTCACGAGCCACTTTATCGCAATAAAGAACAGCGGCAATTGTTTATTTCCTATTGTACTTCGACGAAGCGTGAGTAATTCGTAGTCATACCAACAGTGTTTGTCAGTATTTTGCGTAAAATGTTAGAGTCCTCATGGCGTAGTGCAGTTGGGCGAGCCGGGATATTAATTTAAGTACCACGTAGGTGTCGTATGTAATATTGAGAAATATTCCGTCTTACGCGACTTTAATAAAAGTTTTATTTACACCGGACGCGTTTGGCTTTATTTTAAAGCACTTCAGTCAATGAAAGGTATGGCACATATACAATGGCACTCACGTTCTCTTTCTTGTTTTTGTTCCACAATCGCAGTTTTACCAATGGTACTGAAATACTTCTGCAACTGTAATAAGCGACTTATTTAGACCAGACGCGTTTCTCTCTTTTGAAGCATCTTCAGTGGACAGTATTTTGTCTCCTCCATTGCCAAGTCACCTTTCGTAGTTTTGTGCTGCGGTAACACAATATTCAACGTTTGTGTTGGCTGATCAGTGTTTTAGCAAATTATATTTGACATAGTTCAGAGCACTTCACTGATAGACGGTATATTCAAGTCCTAATGTTTTTGTAAGTCCACAGTTTTGTTTAATGTATTTTGTCTACTTCCTTCTGATTGATTGAAGTGCTTTAAAATAAAGCCAAACGTGCTCAGTGTAAATAAAACTTTTGTTACAGTCGCGAAAGACGGAATATTTCTCAATATTACATATGGCACCTATGTGGTACTTAAAGGAGATATTGTTATACAGTAAATTTTATATGAAATTTAGGTATCTTGTCCACATTTCATTCTCAACATTGTGGCAACTAAAATCGACCACACGGAAAGTATACTCTATGGACTTTTACCTCTGCAAACTCTTCAAAATTTCGTGCAATGGTTTACAATATTTAATGGGGCATAATAACTGCGTTGAACATCGAAACAAAATTAAGTCATTTATGGGGGGAAGGTATCAGACAAGAAGATGTGTAAAAATCTAATTTTTGGGCCACATAGTTTTTGTGTAATCGAATGATAAGAATGTCAAAGCAGTCGGAACACAATGTGTCTGCACAGACGAGCAGTGCAGTGACAAAATCGCGCACAGCGCGGAATGCAGGGAGCACGTCTTTGAAGCAGCGAAAGGGTTAATGCGGCCGTGGTAGCTTTAATTCATGAACTGCGCGCTCCCCCCCTAAACGTAAGCTTGCGAACTATGCTATACTATGGCGCTGCTTCTATTGGCGCATGCGTCGTGTGCAACTGGCAACGCAGCAATCTCCCGCGTCTGGGCGGGCATGTGCGAGCCGCCAAGATAAAAGAATTCAACTATAGTACGTTAAGAAATATGAATGTTATAGTTGGACCACTTTTTTCGCTTTGTGATAGATGATGCTGTAATAGTCACAAACGTGTAAGTACGTGGTATCACGTAACATTCCGCCAGTGCGGAGGCTATTTGCTTCGTGATACATTACCCGTGTTAAAAATGGTCCGTTTACCAATTGCGGAATAGGTCGATATCGTGTTGATGTATGGCTATTGTGATCAAAATACCTAGACGACATCATCGAAGTGTCCGGACCGTTCACCGGATAGTTACGTTATTTAAGGAAACAGGAGTGTTCAGCCACGAGTGAAACGTCATCCACGACCTGCAACAAATGATGATGGCCAAATAGGTGTTTTAGCTGCTGTCGCGGCTAATCCGCACATCAGTAGCAGACAAACTGCGTGAGAATCGGGAATCTCAAAAACGTCGATGCTGAGAATGCTACATCAACATCGATTGCACCCGTACCATACTTCTATGCTCCAGGAATTACATGGCGACGACTCTGAACGTCGTGTACAGTTCTGCCACTGGGCACAAGAGAAATTACGGGACGATTACACATTTTTTGCGCGCGTTCTATTTAGCAACGGTGCGTCATTCACCAACAGCGGTAACGTAAACCGGCATAATATGAACTACTGGGCAACGAAAAATCCACGGTGGCTGCGACACGTGGAACATGAGCGACCTTGGCGGGTTAATGTATGGTGCGGCATTATGGCAGAAAGGATATTTAGCCCCCATTTTATCGATGTCAATCTAAATCGTGCAATGTAGGCTGATTTCTTACGTAATGTTCTACCGATGTTACTACAAGATGTTTCACTGCATGACAGAATGGTGATGTACTTCCAACATGATGGACGTCCGGCACATAGCTCGCGTGCGGTTGAAGCGGTATTGGATAGAATATTTCATGACAGGTGATTTTGGTCGTCGAAGCAGCATACCATGGCCCGCACGTTCATCGGTTCTGACGTCCCGGGATTTCTTTCTGTCGGGAAAGTTCAAGGATATTTGCTATCGTGATCCACCGACAACGCCTGACAACATGCGTCAGCGTATTGTCAATGCATGTGCAAACATTACGGAAGGTGAACTACTCACTGTTGAGAGGAATGTCGTTACACGTATTGCCAAATGCATTGAGGTTGATGGACATCATTTTGAGCATTTATTGCATTAATGTGGTATTTACAGGTAATCACGCTGTAACAGCATCCGTTTTCAGAAATGATAAGTTCACAAAAGTACATTGTCACATTGGAACAGCGAAATAGAATTTTCAAACGTACCTACGTTCTGTATTTTAATTTAAAAAACCTAACTGTTACCAACTGTTGGTCTAAAATTGTGAACCATATGTTCGTGACTATAACAGAGCCATCTATCACAAAGCGAAAAAAGTGGTCCAACTATAACATTCATATTTCTTTTACATACTACACGAATATTTAATAAAAATGGGGGTTCCTATCTAAAAAACGCAGTTGATATCCGTTTGACCTATGGCAGCGCCATCTAGCGGGCCAACCATAGCGCCATCTGGTTTCCCCCTTCAAGCTAGACAAGTTTTGTACTTTCTAGTTTTTTTCGTTTGACGCTTATTTCGTGAGATATTTGGCCCGGTCATGATCAATGGACCACCCTGTATAAAGGTCGTGAACAGCGTGAGGTGTTGTGTTATCACAATGGAAACGGAGGTGTCGCGTGCTCTAATGAGACATCGTTGTCACCACCTGACAGAATTTGAAAGGAATCCTCAGTGTAGGGTCTCCATTGGACCGGTTGTCCGAATCGTACAGTATCCACGTATGGGCAGCATTCGGGCTGTTGGACTGATTCCGAATGTGAGGCCAGTCGTATTCATCACCAAGGTTCCGGTCGACGACGTCTAATCACCACCTAGCTGTGATCGGCGTACTGGGTGCCAAGCACTTTGTAATCCTTTATGCCGGCTCCTGTCATCTGAGAGCATGTAACGGACTCCCTGCAATATTCTGTTTGATCTGTTCGCAATCAGTGGCTGACTAGCAGCAACCGGGCTAGGGAATTACCGTCACATGTGTAGACGGTTGGCGTTAACACCACAACACAGGAGACTGCGTTTCGAGTTTCTTTTTCGATTTCTTCACGTTATTCATGCACTGGCTACTTATTTCATTCCTTAGCGACTAGTATTCCCGTATTCCTGAGCATTTTTGTACTTCCTTTTTTCATCGATGAACCGAAGTAGTTGGTGTGTTACCCATGCTTCTTCCCCAGTTCCCTTACGTGTATCTATGTTTTTCTTTCAGCTTTCGTGATTGCCCCTTTTACAGATGTCCTCTTTAACTGATCTGCCTACTGACCTATTCATTATCCCAGTATCTATGGCCTCAGACGACTTAAACTGTACCCCCTCATTCCTTAGTACTTATACACTACTGGCCATTAAAATTGCTGCATCACGAAGATGACGTGCTACAGACGCGAAATTTAACCGACAGGAAGAACATGTTGTGATATGCAAATGATTAGCTTTTCAGAGCATTCATACAAGGTTGGCCCCGGTGGCGACACCTACAACGTGCTGACAGGAGGAAAGTTTCCAATCGATTTCTCATACACAAACAGCAGTTGACCGCCGTTGCCTGGTGAAGCGATGTTGTGATGCCTGGAGGAGAAATATGTACTATCACGTTTCCGACTTTGATAAAGGTCGGATTGTAGCCTATCGCGATTCCGGTTTACCGTATCGCGACATTGCTGCTCGCGTTGGTCCAGATCCAATGACTGTTAGCAGAATATGGAATCGGTGGGTTCAGGAGAGTAATATGGAACGCCGTGCTGGGTCCCAACGGCCTCGTATCACTAGCAGTCGACGTGACAGGCATCTTATCCGCATGGTTGTAACGGATAGTGCAGCCACGTCTCGATCCTTGAGTCAACAGACGGGGACGTTTGCAAGACAACAACCATCTGCACGAATAGTTCGACGACGTTTGCAGCAGCACGGACTATCAGCTCGGAGACCGTGGCTGCGGTTACCCTTTACGCTGCATCACAGACAGAAGCGCATGCGATGGTGCAATCAACGACGAACCTGGGTGCACGAATGGCAAAACGTCTTTTTACAGCATCACGATGGTCGCATCCGTGTTTGGCGACATCGCACTGAATGCACATTGGAAGCGTGTATTCGTTATCGCCATACTGGCGTATCACCCGGCGTGATGGTATGGGGTGCCATTGCTTACACGTCTCGGTCACCTCTTGTTCGCATTGACGGCACTTTGAACAGTCGACGTTACATTTCAGAGGTGTTACGACCCGTGGTTCTACCTTTCATTTGATCCCTGCGAAACCCTACATTTCAGCAGGATAATGCACGACCGCATGTTGCAGGTCTTGCACGGGCCTTTCTGGATACAGAAAATGATGGGCTGTTGCCCTGGCCAGCACATTCTTCAGATCTCTCACCAATTGAAAACGTCTGGTCAATGGTGGCCGAGGAACTGGCCCATCACAATATGCCAGTCACTACTCTTGATGAACTGTGGTATCGTGTTGAAGCTTCATGGGCAGCTGTACCTGTACACGCCATCCAAGCTCTGACTCAATGCCCAGGCGTATCAAGCCCGTTATTACGGCCAGAGGTGGTTGTTCTGGGTACTGATTTCTCAGGATCTATGCATCCAAATTGCTTGAAAAAGTAATCACATGTCAGTTCTAGTATAATATATTTGTCCAATGAATATTTCTTTATGATCTGCATTTCCACTTGGTGTAGCAATTTGAATGGCCAATAGTGTATATCCCACTTCTTTGCATCGATTTTTCCTGACTAGTCTCTCAAATTTCAGGTTACTCTTCATCACTACCAAGTTGTGACGCGAGTCTCCATCTCTGCACCTGGGTTCGCTTCACAATCCAGTATCTGATTTTGGAATCTCTGCCTGACTATGATGCAATCTAATTCAAATCCTCCCGTATTTCCCGGCCTTTTCCAATATACCTCCCACCCTTGTGATTACTGAACAGAGTATTCGCTATTACTAGGTGAAATTTATTAAAGAACTCAATTAGCCTTTCTCCTCACTGATTCCCAGTGCCACGCCCATATCCTCCCGTAAACCTTTATTCTACTGCTTCCTCTACAACCACATTCCAGTCCACTATGAGTATTAGATTTTCATCTCCCTTTACGTACCGAATTACCCGTTCAGTATCGTCATATACTTTGTCTATTTATCTTCAACATGTGATGGCGGCATGTATGATTGAACTATCCTTGTCGGTGTTTGTCTGCTGTCGATTCTGATGAAAAGAGCTCTATCACTCAACTGCCCTACGTTTGTATTCATTGGCCTAGTAGTACAGCGGTGGCAACAGTCTCAGATTTTGAGCTGCCACTGTGAAGGTCACCGATATGCCACATACTCGTGTTAGACAGCGTTACCAGCGCCAGGCAGAGTTTGAAAGGGGCCTCATTGTGGATTTACATTTGCTCAGCTGCTCGAATCGCGTGATCTACAGACTTGTGTGGTATCCGAATGTGACAGTGGATCAATGTTGGACTGCGTGGAAACGTATTGTAAGGCATACCCTACTCCTTATCAAGCTTCCTGTCGACCTGATCTGAGTACTATGAAGAACGGCAGCCGAATTTGCACCAAGAACGGATAATACCTTCACAGCCGTGCCTGCCGTCCAATTACGTATCATGCCGCATCGTTGGTTGGAGACTAGCCAAAGCTGGATTAGGGCATTGCTGTCCCACGTGGATTCTGTGCTCAACACCACAACGCGAAGGGCTGTGTTTGGAATGGTGACTTGATCGTAAAATATGGATTTTTTTGAAAGGCGTCGCACTGTGATGAGGAATGAATCATGGTTCTGCAGTACCCTGGATGACCATCATTGGCATTTTGGGATTCTGGAAATGAACCATCAGACCGGATAGCCACGATGGCCATCAGGATGCCAATTCTGGAAAAGTGGGTCCCAGAAATGGACCCTCGGTCGTTTATAGGCCATCGATTGCTGGGAGCCTGGAACTCAGAATGGTCTGCCCTGATCTCCCCAAACAAACGGAGGACAATCAGCAGTCTTCTCACAGGCAATCCACCGTCCTCTGTCGACTCTGAATTGGCCACAGCCGGCCGGAGTGGCTTCAGTCTGGAGCCGTGAGACCGCTACAGTCGCAGGTTCGAATCCTGCCTCGGGCATGGATGTGTGTGATGTCCCTAAGTTAGTTAGGTTTAAGTAGTTCTAAGGGACTGATGACCTCAGAAGTTAAGTCCCATAGTGCTCAGAGTCATTTGAACAATTTTTTGCAAAAACAGACATAATGTCTTATGGGATAACAGCAATCAGTGATTTTATAATGTTACTTTAAATCCGTCTTGATTGCAAACTTTTTTATTATTCATATGACCGGTTTCGGTTCATTCAGAACCATCTTCAGATCTGATATTTAAGTTACAGGAGTAACCCGTCCAATTCAGCAACTTTCACATGCTACGTCATATGAATAATAAAAAAGTTTGCAATCAAGACGGATTTAAAGTAACATTATTTGAACAATTGGTCACACTTGGGTGACCCATGGCCACACACTCTGATGTGAGAACCCTCTCGCTGTGGAGCCCGCCTAACAGTGGTCCACTTATAGACTGCCCTAATTTGGTTGCTTTGAGGCGCCGTCTCAACCTTCCTGACATGCTATATCAGAGCAGTATTAATCTAATCATCATGGAGTAGAAGCGGCCATGACTTCAGGTCACAGCTGGTAGTGACTGAATGAACTCAGACAGTACATCATGGATATCGTGCATGCTCATGTGTTACCCCTCATGTAAAACTATTGAGATTCCATTTTTCAAGAAGAAAATCCCCATTCACACATAGAAAATGCCTATATGAAGTGTCTGCAAGATGTTGTGGGGGCAGCATGACCCCAGATCAGTCCCAAATAAAGTATGTGTCTGGTCAGCTTGGACATCAACCCCGTCCCAGTACCAGTATCTGGGATATCAAGGACCAGCCCCTACATCTGTGGGCTAGGTTGCTTGAAGAAAGGTGGGAACTGCTTTTTGACCTCCCAGTTGACCGTATCAGTGTATGCATCCAGGGCAGAGTGTGCAACGCATGCCAGTGGGTCCATAGTACAAATTTCTGCGCAAGTCTGACTCGATTTTTTAATCACGGAAGTAACATCACGTACCAACGGCCGCAGTGTTAAAATCGGTTCCCGTGAGATCACCGAAGTTAAGAGCTGTTGGGCTGGGCTAGAACTTGGATGGATGACCATCTGGTCTGCCAAGCGCTGTTGGCAAGCGGGGTGCACTCAGCCCTTGTGAGGCAAACTGAGGAGCTACTTGATCGAGAAGTAGCGGTTCCGGTCTCGTAAACTGACATACGGCCGGGAGAGCGGTGTGCTGACCACATGCCCCTTCATATCCGCATACAATGACGCCTGTGGGCTGAGGATGACGCGACGGCCTGTCGGTACCTTTGGGACTTCATGGTCTGGTCGGGAGGAGAAGTGACATCACATCCTCTCTCAAGCTGTGAAGTTCCATTTCGTTTCCTCCTCTTCAGGGTTTTTCCCTTTTTTTGGCAGCAGTGTAGATAAACTTGGAAAACAGGCTGTCTCAAAATTGAATGTTTGGATTATTAATCTCCAAGAGAGATACCTCTAATGTTGTTCAGTAGTTAGGAAATTCGTTCAAACCTGGCTACACTTTTACTGAAGATGAACCACAAGAAGACTTCGTAACTCTGCGAGCACAGACGAAAGCTATGATACTGGGGATATTTTTGTCGTGTATTGCTTCGGAGCGCTAACCGCATGCAGTCGCCGCAGTGGAGCCCAGTAGACTTGATTTCGGTGTGTGGTGCAGCTATCTCATAAGGGCGGTAATAAAATTCTTCCGCTAATGCCCCCTAATACTGCGCTTGTTACGGAAATGAAGACTTATTGCGAAGGATCCTGTAGGTCCGATATTGTTCGCCACGAACTGAGCAATAAATTCATTTGGACATTTTTTATGTTTTTACTTTCCTTCTTTTTGTTCGCAGAATGTAGTGGTGGAAGTACATCGAAATTGCAACCTTGGCAACACTAAGATACACTGACAAGGCAAAACATTATGACCACTGGCCACCACGACGTTGGATACTGCCTGGTGACGTTGCGGACACGTGATGCGGTAACAGAAGTATACAGGGTGGTCCATTGATAGTGACCAGACCAAATCTCTCACGAAATAAGCTTCAAACGAAAAAACTACAAAGAACGAAACTTGTCTAGCTTGAAGGGGGAAAACAGATGGCACTATGGTTGGCCCGCTAGCTGGCGCTGCCATAGGTCAAACGGATATCAACTGCGTTTTTTTAAATAGGGACCCCCATTTTTATTACATATTCGTGTAGTACGTAAAGAAATATGAATGTTTTAGTTGGACCACTTTTTTCGCTTTGTGACAGATGGCGCTGTAATAGTCACAAACGTGTAAGTACGTAGTGTCACGTAGCATTCCGCCAGTGCGGACGATATTTGCTTCGTGATACATTACCCGTGTTAAAATGGACCGTTTACCAATTGCAGAAAAGGTCGATATCGTGTTGATGTATGGCTATTGTGATCAAAATGCCCAACGGGCTTGTGCTATGTATGCTGCTCGGTATCCTGGACATCAGCCAAGTGTCCGGACCGTTCGCCGGATGGTTACGCTATTTAAGGAAATAGGGTTCAGCCACGAGTGAAACGTCAACCACGACCTGCAACAAATGATGATGCGCAAGTAGGTGTTTTTTTGATGCAGTCGCGGCTAATCCGCACGTCAGTAGCAGACAAATTGCGCGAGAATCGGAATATCAAAAACGTCGGTGTTGAGAATGCTACATCAACATCGATTGCACCCGTACCATATTTCCATGCACTAGGAATTGAATGGCGACGACTTCGAACGTCGTGTATAGTTCTGCCACTGGGCACAAGAGAAATTACGGGACGATTACACATTTTTTGCGCGCGTTCTATTTAGCGACGAAGCGTTATTCACCACCAGCGGTAACGTAAAACGGCATAACATGCACTATTGGGCAACGGAAAATCTACGATGGCTGCGACAAGTGGAACATCAGCGACCTTGGCGGGTTAATGTATGGTGCGGCGTTATGGGAGGAAGGATGATTGGCCCCCATTTTATCGATGGCAATCTAAATGGTGGAATGTATACTGATTTACTACGTAATATTCTACAGATGTTACTACAGATGTTTCACTGCATGGCAGAATGGTGATGTACTTCCAACATGATGCATGTCCGGCACATAGCACGCTTGCTGTTGAAGCGGTGTTGAATAGCATATTGTATGACAGGTGCATTGGTCGTCGAAGCAGCATACCATGGCCCGCACGTTCACCGGATCTGACGTCCCCGGATTTCTTTCTGTGGGGAAAATTGAAGGATATTTGCTATCGTTATCACCGACAACGCCTGACAACATGCGTCAGCGCATTGTCAATGCATGTGCGAACATTACGGAAGGCGAACTTCTCGCTGTTGAGAGGAATATCGTTACACGTATTGCCAAATGCATTGAGGTTAACGGACATCATTTGAGCATTTATTGCATTAATGTGGTATTTACAGATAATCACGCTGTAACGGCATGCGTTCTCAGAAATGATAAGTTCACAAAGGTACATGTATCACATTGGAACAACCGAAATAAAATATTCAAACGTGCCTATGTTCTGTATTTCAATTTAAAAAAAAAACTACCTGTTCGCCTAAAATTGTGAGCCATATGTTTGTGACTATTACAGCGCCATCTACCACAATGCGAAAAAAGTGGTCCAACTAAAACATTCATATTCCTTTAAGTACTACAAGGATATGTAATAAAAAAATGAGGGTTCCTATTTAAAAATCGCAGTTGATATCCGTTTGCCCTATTGCAGCGCCATCTAGCGTGCCAACTACAGCACCATCTGATTTCCTCCTTCAAGCTAAACAAGTTTCGTTCTTTGTAGTTTTTTTCGTTTGACGTTTATTTCATGAGATATTTGGCCTGGTCACGATCAATGGACCACCCTGTATAAGGGCAACAGACACGGACGGGGATATGGGCTGCAAATGGGGAAATCCTTTGAGATAAGCGACTGTGACAAAGGGCAGAGCCTGTGAACGAGTACCTCGTAAACGGTGAAGCCAGTCGAATGTCTACGTGCTACTGTCGTGAGCATCTATGGAATGATATAGAAACGCAATAATACTACCACTTGACGCTGAATGGCTGGACGTCCACTACACAGAACGTGGGGTTCGGAGGGCTGTCTGCTCTATAAAGTAGCATAGATGCTGATCTGTGGCATCTCTGCCTCAAGGGCACAATACTTGTGCACGCACAAGTGTTTCGGAGCACACCGTGCATTGTACATTGTTGCTGAAGATGGAGCTTCGATCAGACTACCCCTACGTGTTCACATGTTGACCCAGTGACGTCTTCTGGTACGATTTCAGCGAGCGTGGCACCATCGGGATTCGACCGTCTATCAATGGAAACGTGTCGGCTCTACGGATGAATCATATTTTTGCTACACTAAGTCCTATGATCGTCTCCAAAAACGCCGTCATCGAGGTGAACGGAGGCTAGAAACTTGGGGCTCGCCACGGATGCAGGCTGGTGGGGGGAAGTATTATGCCATGGAAGACATTCTCCTGCTCGTACTTGGTACCTATGATGGTAATCGAAGGTCTGGCTGACAGTTCGAACCACCCTTCACGTTTCATGTCTTCCCGGACGGCGATGTCATCTTTCAGCAATACAGTTATCAGTGTCCCTGAGCCAGAAACGCGCTACAGTGGTTTGAGGAACAGTATGCTGAACTCACGTTCATGTCCGGCGACCAAATCTGCCTGATTTTAAGCATGTGGATCCCACACGTTAATCCTGTGGAACCCATCTGGGTCTTTATCGGACGCCATCCCCACATACGCAAATCACCAGCCCGTTATTTACGCAAATTACATGACCTGTGCGTAGATATCTAAAGCCACATATCTCCACAAACCTATCAACAAATTGTGGGATCCCTGACATGCCGTATCAGATATATTTATTTCCAAAGACGTACAAAGAAGCTATTAAGCGCATAGCCATAATGTTGCGGCTCGTCAGTGTACGTGTGCCGAGTTAGAGTACCGTTTCAAAAACAACAGTGACAACAACAACTGCGTGAAAGTTTCTTTTCCCTCCGTGAATATGTGATTTCAAAGGCTAGACAGTTTCTAAGATTTTCTACTATGGTATTCATGTGTTGCAAATCTTTCCTGCTTTCTTGGAACCAGCTGATTTTCACCTCCTTCGAGTTAATAACGTTCACCGGTTTTCGGTGAATTTACTGGTATCTATTCTATAAATATGAAGTTAGAATTTCAAGCGTCTTTTGAGAACTGGGTTGGTGGATGTATCTATTAGAGTGTAGAGATCAGACGTTCTCGACTTCAAGTTCGATTTCCTTGTGACGGACCATATATTTTCGAAGGAATTTTCCACTATTAATTTTCTGTTTCAACAACTGTGAGTGCTCTCCAGCTACTGTACTATCGGTTATAGACCTCGCTTCCGGTAAACAGAATTCTCATGTAATGTCACAATTTCACAATGCGCAATCTTCTTATTTTATAGAGGTTACACCTGGTTCTGGGTGCCTTTTGAAGCTTGATAGCTCTTCCTAAGTTTGAACAAGTGTACAATCCTAATGACGGTATAACCGTGTTTAAGGAGGGCATCTGTAAAATCATCCGATATTCCACCTTTCGGGAAATCCCCGAAACTTTTGAAGCAGAGTTTCCATATAACGTGTTATGTTGTAAGATATCTGTTCATTAACTTTTTTCGTTTTTCTGTACCTATGGTTAATTTTCAAAATATATGTACTGTAAACTGGGGTGAACAGGAGCACAGAGTGAATATCATGATTTTCAACAGAAAAAGTTTTAAACTTGATAAGCACTTCTGATGTTAGAATATGGGGTTTTCTTTTTTTGTTCATGTTTCCTCACCCGATTTCCCGCCAAAATCTCTGCTTCCGGAGGTTATTGAGATTGTATGAATGTCCACGTATATTAGCTGAAAATGTGTGCCGTTTTAAAAAAGAAGTAGGATAAAGCTTCTTCCAGATCCTTGAAATTTTTGATGGTAAATGAATAAGTGTTTTAAAGAAAACACTCATAATGTTTATCGGAATATATAAGTACGAATATAATGGTCAATATAACCTCACTTATTATAAAAACAATTATTCTGTGATTAACAGAAAATAAATTAAAATGGTCTTGTTAGGAACGCTCAAGAAATAGAATTCAGAAGACACTGAATTATGTAAAATCAGTCTAAAAAGTAATTTTATGTATATTATGTAGCGTACAAGGTCCATGTGAAACAATAATGTGTAAAGGTGGACGAACTACATTGACAGAAAAAAAATAGCAACACGAAAAAATAATTAATGTATAATAATGAAATTTCGGGAATACGTCTAGGTAACGTATTTGGTTGCAGGCTCTCAACTGGTCTTCTATCCAACACAAGGCCATCA
The DNA here is from genome assembly GCF_021461385.2 of Schistocerca piceifrons. NCBI lineage: Eukaryota > Metazoa > Arthropoda > Insecta > Orthoptera > Acrididae > Schistocerca > Schistocerca piceifrons. The sequence goes on along the minus strand of NC_060147.1, from coordinate 114,559,612 downwards.
CTGGCACCGAGGGAGAACTGGCTTTCATAAGAAAATACAACCGACGTCCACCCTTTTCCCTCCAATGAGCTCTCATGAGCTGAAAGACATGGTGAACACTACTTGCCGCAACACCAGAGAAAATGCGCTTGACTTCTCCTAGGGGGGGGGACACCTGGTACATGAATTAGAGTGTAAGCCTCACAATTTTCTGAGTGTGACTATTGTTCCTGCAGTTATCTGAGTCATTATCTGAGTACTTGGGTCTCACTGTTCAGGCATCTGTTTACATAGCTTTAGAACTGTATTAATCTGATACGTTCTACAGTCTAGATACGCACTCCTGTCACGTACCTGTGGCACTCAAAAACAGTGGTCCACTGTAAAAACTTTATGTGTGGCCCCACTATCTTCTGTCAAGTCCCTGTGTCGTGGTGACTCTGGGGTGTGAGCTGCACGCACGGCTATTGCTGGGAATTCCCCAGCGGCCGCCACAGTTGCACGTGGCAAGATGGCGGCGGCGTAGCTCATTCTCTCGTAAAGCGGCGGTCGTTCGCGGCTGCATATTGAGTTCTGTGGCGGCCATTATGGCGGGGGCTGCTGTCGCGGAACGCCCGGCACAACGCAGAGAAGAAAGAAAAGGAATAAAGCAAAACAAAACTCCCAAGTAACGCAGTGCAAGTACGCGCTCGCGACCGAAGTAAACCGAACTGCACTCCACATCTGCCCCTCCATATACATTTACATATCCTCTTATCAGCCAGCCCAGCTACTGTCGATATAAACCCATCCAGGCGATAGCAGCGTCACGAGGAATGACTGATGACACACACACACACACACACACACACACACACACACACACACACACACACACACACGGCCGCGCGGGATTATCCGAGCGGTCTTAGGCGCTGCAGTCATGGACTGTGCGGCTGGTCCCGGCGGGGGTTCGAGTCTTCCCTCGGGCATGGGTGTGTGTGTGTGTGTGTTGTGTGTGTGTGTGTGTGTGTGTGTGTGTGTGTGTGTGTGTGTGTGTGTGTCCTTAGGATAGTTTAGGTTAAGTAGTGTGCAGGCGTAGGGACTGATGACCTTAGCAGTTAAGTCCCATAAGATTTTGAACATTTTTGAATACACACACGACGCATGTAGTATCAGTGTTGTCGTTCCGTAAAATGGGGCAGGCGCGCGATTTATCCGACTCAGTTGTTGTTGTTGTTGTTGTTGTTGTTGTAGTTGTGGTCTTCAGTCCTGAGACTGGTTTGATGCAGCTCTCCATGCTACTCTATCCTGTGCAAGCTTCTTCATCTCCCAGTACCTACTGCAACCTACATCCTTCTGAATCTGCTTAGTGTATTCATCTCTTGGTCTCCCTCTACGATTTTTACCCTCCGCGCTGCCCTCCAATGCTAAATTTGTGATCCCTTGATGCCTCAAAACATGTCCTACCAACCGATCCCTTCTTCTAGTCAAGTTGTGCCACAAACTTCTCTTCTCCCCAATCCTATTCAATACCTCCTCATTAGTTACATGATCTACCCACCTTATCTTCAGCATTCTTCTGTAGCACCACATTTCGAAAGCTTCAATTCTCTTCTTGTCCAAACTAGTTATCGTCCATGTTTCACTTCCATACATGGCTACACTCCATATAAATACTTTCACAAACGAGTTCCTGACACTTAAATCTATACTCTATGTTAACAAATTTCTCTTCTTCAAAAACGATTTCCTTGCCATTGCCAGTCTACATTTTATATCCTCTCTACTTCGACCATCATCAGTTATTTTGCTCGCCAAATAGCAAAACTCCTTTAGAACTTTAAGTATCTCATATCCTAATCCAATTCCCTCAGCATCACCAGACTTAATTCGACTACATTCCATTATCCTCGTTTTGCTTTTGTTGATGTTCATCTTATATCCTCCTTTCAAGACACTGTCCATTCCGTTCAACAGCTCTTCCAAGTCCTTTGCTGTCTCTGACAGAATTACAATGTCATCGGCGAACCTCAAAGTTTTTATTTCTTCTCCATGGATTTTAATACCTACTCCGAATTTTTCTTTTGTTTCCTTTACTGCTTGCTGAATATACAGATTGAATAACATCGGGGAGAGGCTACAACCCTGTCTTACTCCCTTCCCAACCACTGCTTCCCTTTCATGCCCCTCGATTCTTATAACTGCCATCTGGTTGCTGTACAAATTGTAAATAGCCTTTCGCTCCCTGTATTTTACCCCTGCCACTTTCAGAATTTGAAAGAGAGACCGAGGGTAAATAGCGATGGATGCGCAGGAGGTTCGGCACGAGCATTTCGGAAACTGCAAGATTTGACAGGTGTTCGAGCAGTGCTGTGGTGTCTTCAACACGTGGTGAAACCGCGGCGAGACGTCGTGGGGTTGGGCGGCCATCCCTCGCTGCAGATGTCTGACGTCGTAGGCTAGGCAGACTGGTAAGAGAAGAACTAACATCAGACTCTAATGCTGGGAGGAGTAAAGAGTGTCTGAACACACAGCGCACCGTACTAAAGATGGGTGTCCGCAGGCACGACATCGGCAACTATGGCTGAATTGAGCATTGGATCCAGAATGAGACCTTTCACTCTGCAGCGGAGTGTGCGCTGATATGAAACTTCCTGGCAGATGAAAACTGTGTGGAGAGTAGGAGACGAGGTACTGGCAGAATACTGTAGGTACTGCGAATACATAGAAAGAAAGATCCCGTATCATTTAGCTACAATATAGCAGGTCAGCAACCGGAAGCAGTTAATTCCATAAATTGTCTGGGAGTACGCATTAGGAGTGATTTAAAATGGAATGATCATATAAAGTTGATCGTCGGTAAAGCGGATGCCAGACAGATTCATTGGAAGAATCCTAAGGAAATGCAATCCGAAAACGAAGTAGGTTACAGTACGCTTGTTCGCCCACTGCTTGAATACTGCTCAGCACTGTGGGATCCGTACCAGATAGGGTTGATAGAAGAGAGAGCGAAGATCCAACGGATAGCAGCGCGCTTCGTTACAGGATCATTTAGTAATCGCGAAAGCGTTACGGAGATGGTAGATAAACTCCAGTGAAAAAGACTCTGCAGGAGAGACGCTGAGTAGTTCAGTACGGGCTTTTGTTGAAGTTTCGAGAACATACCTTCACCGAGGAGTCAAGCAGTATATTGCTGCTTCCTACGTATATCTCACGAAGAGACCATGAGGATAAAATTAGAGAGATTAGAGCCCACACAGAGGCATACCGACAATCCTTCTTTCCACGAACAATACGAGACTGGAATAGAACCGATAGAGGTACTCAAGGTACCCTCCGTCACACATCGTCAGGTGGCTTGCGGAGTATGGATGTAGATGTAGAAGTAAACCTGTGAGGACGGGACGTGAGTCGTGCTTGGATCGCTCATATGGTAGAGCACTTACCCGAGAAAGGCAAAGGTCCCGAGTTCGAGTCTCGGTCCGGCACACAGTTTTAATCTGCCACAAAGTTTCATGAGCAGTGATGTTGACGCAGTGGTAGAGCATTGATGATGTGATGAATCCCGATACCTTCTTCGCCGTGCCGATGGGAAGGGGCGAATCCGTCGGCTTCCAGGGGAGCAGATCCTGGATACCTGTTCTGTACTGCAGGACGGAGACAAGCTTGTGGCGGCTCCATTATGCTCTGGGGAACAATCACGTGGGCATCCATGGGGTCAGTGGTGCTAGGTCAGGTCACCACGACGGCCAAGAAGTATCGTACACGGATTGCAGACCACGCACATCCCTTCCTGACGATGACGTTTCCCGACGGCGGTGGCATTTTTCATCAACGTAATACGCAGTTTCAGAAGGCTAGAATGCAGTGGAGTGGTTCCAGGGACACAGTGGCGAATTCCATTTTACACTATTGGCCATTAAAATTCGTACACCAAGAAGCAATGTAGATGATAAACGGGTATTCATTGGACAAATATATTATACTAGAACTGACATGTGATTACATTTTCACGCAGTATGGGCGCATAGATCCTGAGAATTCAGTACCCAGAACAACCACCTCTGGCCGTAATAATGGCCTTGATACCCCTGGGAATTGAGTCAAACGGAGCTTGGATGGCGTGTACAGGTACAGCTGCCCATGCAGCTTCAACACGATACCACAGTTCATAAAGGATAGTGAGTGGCGTTTTGTGACGAGCCAGTTGCTCGGCCACCATTGAGCAGACGTTTTCAGTTGGTGAGAGATCTGGAGAAGGTGCTGGCCAGGGTAGCAGTCGAACATTTTCTGTATCCATGAAGGCCTGTACGGGACCTGCAACATGGGGTCGTGAATTATCCTGCTGAAATATAGGGCTCCGCGGGGATCGAATGGGTCGTAACAAATCTGAAATGTAATTTCCACTGTTCAAAGTGCCGTCAATTCGAACAAGAGGTGACCGAGACGTGTGACCAGTTGCACCCCATACCATCACACCAGGTGATACGCCAGTATGGCGATGACCAATACACGCTTCCAATGTGCTTCACCGCGATGTCGACAAACACGGATGCGACCATCATGATGCTGTAGACAGAACCTAGATTCATCCGAAAAAATGACATTCTGCGATTCGTGCACCCCGGTTCGTCGTTGGGTACACCATCGCAGGCGCTCCTGTCTGTGGTGCGGCGTCAAGGGTAACCGCAGCCACGGTCTCCGAGCTGATAGTCCATGCTGCTGCAAACGTCGTCGAACTGTTCGTGCAGATGGTTGTTGTCTTGCAAACGTCCCCATCTGTTGACTCAGCGATCGAGACGTGGCTGCACGATCCGTTACAGCCATGCGAATAAGATGCCTGTCATCTCGATTGGTACTGATACGAGGCCGTTGGGATCCAGCACGGCGTTTCGTAATACCCTCCTGAACCCACCGATTCCATATTCTGCTGACAGTCATTGGATCTCGAACAATGCGAGCAGTATTGTCGCGATACGATGAACCGCAGTCGCGATAGGCTACAATCCGACCTTTATCATAGTTGGAAACGTGATGGTACGCATTTCTCCTCCTTACACGAGGCATCACAACAACGTTTCACCAGGCAACGTCGGTCAACTGCTGTTTGTGTATGGGAAATCGGTTGGAAACTTTCCTCATGTCAGCACGTTGTAGGTGTCGCCACCGGCGCCAACCTTGTGTGAATGCTCTGAAAAGCTAATCATTTGAAATCAGAGCATCTTCTTCCTGTCAGTTAAATTTCGCGTCTGTAGCACGTCATCTTCGTGGTGTAGCAATTTTAATGGCCAGTAGTTTATGTGTTGGCCCCCCCAACTCGCCAGATCTAAACCCACTCGAATACGTCTGGGATGTGATTAAACGTGACGTCAGAGCTCATCGCGCTCCTCCCCGGAATGTACGCGAATGGTGACTTTGTGTAAAAAATGGAAATGAGCGTATGGCATCGTTGGTCGAGATGCCGCATCCGAGGAAGTTCGGCCACCAAGTGCAAGCCTCATTTAAGTCGACGCTACATTGGACTACTTGCGCGCCGATGATAAGGACAACATAACACCCAGGCCCCGAGTGGAGATATTCTCCAACCCGACCGGGAATCGAACCCGAGCCCGCTTGCATGGGAGGCGAGTAAGTTCTCACCTAGCTAAGCAGGCGGACGACATCGTGCATATCTGGTGCCAGTTGCCTCTGGCGACCTACCAGGGCCTCATTGCTTCCATACCAGTAAGCATTGCCGCTGTTATCCGTCTGAAAGGTGGACATGCCAGCTGTTAGACAGGTGGTCATAATGCTCTGGCTGATCGGTGCATATACTCTGCAAACCACAGTACGGTGCGTAGCGGAGGGTAGTTTTTACCATTACCAGTGATTTCGTTTCCTGTTCCACTCGCATACGGAGCGGGGGAAAAACGACTGTTCGAAAGCCCCCGCATGGGTCCTAATTTCTCTCGTCTCTTTTCCATGGTCCGTACACGAAATGTATGATGGTGGCAGCGGACTTGTTCTGCAGTCGGTCTCAATAGCCGTTCCTCTAAATTTCCGCAATAGTGCGTTGCGAGAAGAACGCCGCCTTCCCTCCAGGGAAGCATCTGGATAATGAATGAGATGTTCACTTCGCAGCGCAGTGTGCGTTGATATGAAACTTCCTGGCATATTAAAACTGAGTGCCGGAACGAGACTCGATCTCGGGACCTTTGCCTTTCGCGAGCATCTGTGGAGTTTGGAAGGTACGAGACGAGGTACTGGCGGAAGTAAAGCTGAGGACAGGGCGTGAGTTGTTGTTGGGTAGTTCAGATGGCAGAGTTGCCCGCGAAAGGCAAAGGTCCCGAATTCGAGTCTCAGTCTCGCAAACAGTTTTAATCTACCAGGAAGTTTCATATAGATAATATTTGCGTGCTCATCAGTTGTACCAGTAACAAATCTAGCAGCACACCTCTGAATTGCTTCGATGCCTTTTTCTATGACATTCTGCAGATCTCAAACACTGTAACAGAACCGAAGAACCGGTCGCACTAGCCTGCTACACGCCATCTGCTTTATGGCTGATCTACGCTTCACCCAAACTTCTCCCAACACAATGACGTCGAGTATTCATTCGTCCTCCCCACCAGCAACATGTCGCCCTCAGTCTAGCGGAGTAATAACCTCGCCAGTGTAGCTTAACGCAGGGACAGGTGGGTGACGCTCACCAATATCGAACAGAGCAATAATGCCCACCTGGTTCACCCGGCAGTGAGCCCGGGTGGGTTTTCTTACCTGCTGACCTATCTTCCCACGGTTCACTTCTTTTGCCACTATCCCGCTACAGAGTGTTGCCCGTTAAAGCAAAGTTTCTCGTACGAAGCATTCGATTAGGTGAACGTCCATACCTGAGGATCATTGATTTGTAGGATAATAATTCGCTTGAGTTGCCAGTAATTTTCGTTATTTATTTTACATCCAGCACCAGAAGATGGAGCTTTAAGCTTCGACATCGGTCGTGGAATAACTTAAGAAAAATACCGGCAACTTAAGCGGATTTCCATTCGATAAATCACTGTTCTGGGTGCCAAAAAATGTTCAAATGTGTGTGAAATCTTATGGAACTTAACTGCTAAGGTCATCAGTCCCTAAGCTTACACACTACTTAACCTAAATTATCCGAAGGACAAACAGACACACCCATTCCCGAGGGAGGACTCGAACCTCCGCCGGGACCAGCCTCACAGTCCATGACTGCAGCGCCTGAGACCGCTCGGCTAATCACGCGCGGCTTCTGGGTGCCACCTCGGGTGGGGGCAGACTGCTTTACAGCCTCAGAGAGTTTCCACACTCAAAACTTATTCTGGAACAAGTCCCTCAGATTGTGGTTAAGTCAGTCTTTTGCAACCGGTAATCACCATACCTTCCCTGATTCTTGAAGGAAGCGTTTTAACAAAGGTTAGCTTTCTTTACGTATCTCTGTGTTTACTATGTCGCACCATCTCAGCTATGGCCCCTACAGAGATTTTATTTTTCTGGTACAGTCAGTGGTTTACGTGGATGCTGCCTCTGAAACATGTTTCGAATGAAGCGAGTAGTAAAGAAGTAATAAATTAAAACATACCTGAGGATGAAGTACGTTGAGGTGACGAAAGGCGTGGAATAGCGGTATGCATATATACATATGGCGGGAGTATCACGTACACAAGCTATAAAAGGGCAATGCATTGGCGGTGATGTCATTTATACTGGCGTGAGTCATATGAAAAGTTTTCCGATGAGATTACGACCGCCCAAGAGAGTTCATAGACTTTGAACGCGGAATAGTAGCTGGAATATTCTGAGAGTCACAGTGTCCAGAGTGTGCCGAGAATAGCAGGTGTCAGGCATTGCCTCTCACCGCGGACAACGCAGTGGCCGACGGCCTTCACTTAACCACCGAGAGCAGCGGCGTCTGCGCAGAGTTGTCAGTGCTAACAGACAAGCAACGCTGTGTGTAATCTATGTGGGACGTGCGACTGGAGTATCCAGTGGGACAGTGTGGCGACATTTGTCATTAATGGGCTGTGGCAGCAGACGACCGACGCGAGTGCCTTTGCTAACAGCACGACATCGCCTGCAGCGCCTCTCCTGAGCTCGTAACCGTTCCGGACAATTCGGAAGAATGGTTTGACCACCCACATCGTCCGACGTGAATCCCATCGAACGTTTACAGGACGTAATCGAGAGGTCAGTTCGTGCGGAACATCCTACACTGGCAACACATTCGCAATTACGGACAGCTATAGACGCAACATGGTCAATATTTTGTTGAGAGCATGCCATGTCGTGTTGCTGCACTACACCGGGCGAAAGAAGATTCGACAAGATATTAGGAGGGATCCTATGACCTTCGTCACCTCGATGCGTACTGCATGAGCATCGAAAACGCAGTAAACGAGTTTCGCTTTCCTTTGTTTCGTAGGTGCTGGGAGGGGTAGCTGGAGAGACACCGAGAAAAAATTTGAAATTATCTGCGAATTTTTTTTACAAATCGCTAAGTGACTTATTCTGAAATACTGTATGAATACAGTCTGGCTAATTTGTGAGCTATACCACGTCCAAAGAAAGCAGGTGTTGACAGATGTGAAAATTACCGAATTGTAAGTTTAATACGTCACGGCTGCAAAATATTAACGCGAATTCTTTACAGACGAATGGAAAAACTAGTAGAAGCCAACCTCGGGGAAAATAAGTTTGGATTCCGTAGAAATAATGGAACATGTGAGGCAATACTGACCCTACCACTTATCTTAGAAGATAGATTAAGGAAAGGCAAACCTACATTTCTAGCATTTGTAGACTTAGAGAAAGCTTTTGACACTGTTGACTGGAATACTCTCTTTCAAATTCTGAAGGTGGCAGGGGTAAAATACAGGGAGCGAAAGTCTATTTACAATTTGTGCAGAAGTCAGATGGCAGTTACAAGAGTCGAGGGGCATGAAATGGGAGCAGTGGTTGGGAAGGGAGTGAGACAGGGTTGTAGCCTCTCCCCGATGTTATTCAATCTGTATATTGAGCAAGCAGTGAAGGAAACAAAAGAAAAATTCGGAGTAGGTATTAAAAGCCATGGAGAAGAAATAAAAACTTTGAGGTTTGCCAATGACATTGTAATTCTGTCAGAGACAGCAAAGGACTTGGAAGAGAAGTTGAACGGAATGGATGGTGTCTTGAAAGGAGGGTATAAGATGAATATCAACAAAAGCAAAATGAGGATAATGGAATGTAGTCGAATTAAGTCGGGTGATGCTGAGGGAATTAGATTAGGAAATGAGACACTTACAGTAGTAAAGGAGCAAAATAACTGATGATGGTCGAAGTAGAGAGGATATAAAATGTAGACTGGCAATGGGAAGGAAGGCGTTTCTGAAGAAGAAAAATTTGTTAACATCGAGTATAGATTTAAGTGTCAGGAAGTCGTTTCTGAAAGTATTTGTATTGAGTGTAGCCATGTATGGAAGTGAAACATGGACGATACATAGTTTGGACAAGAAGAGAATAGATGCTTTCGAAATGTGATGCTACAGAAGAATGCTGAAGATTAGATGGGTAATAGATCACATAACTAATGAGGAGGTATTGAATAGAATTGGGGAGAAGAGAAGTTTGTGGCACAACTTGACAAGAAGAAGGGATCGGTTGTTAGGACATGTTCTGAGGAATCGAGGGATCACCAATTTAATAATGGAGGGCAGCGTGGAGGGTAAAAATCGCAGAGGGAGACCAAGAGAGGAATACACTAAGCAGATTCAGAAGGATGTAGGTTGCAGTAGGTACTGGGAGATGAAGAAGCTTGCACAGGATAGAGTAGCATGGAGAGCTGCATCAAACCACTGGACTGAAGACAACATCAACAACAACAACAACAACAACCACCACCACCTCTATAGATATGTACAGTTTCTAACATAAATACTTGTTTTTCTGCGTGAAGCCTCTAACATAGGATTACGCGCTACAGTCTGGAATCGCGAGACCGCTACGGTCGCAGGTTCGAATGCTGCCTCGGGCATGGATGTGTGTGATGTCCTTCGGTAGTTAGGTTTAAGTAGTTCTAAGTTCTAGGGGACTGATGACCTCAGTAGTTGTCCTATAGCGCTCAGAGCCATTTGAACCATTTGATCCGACAGTTTGTTGGTAGGTTTATGGAAGTATGTGGCATTAGATATTTACGAACAGTTCATGTAACTGACGTAAATAGCGGGGCGCTGATTTACGTACGCTGTGGTGGCGCCCGGTAGCATTAGAGATGGCTTCCACAGGATTTACATCAGGCGAATTTGGTCGGCGGGGAAGCAACGTGAGTTCATTAAAATGCTCCTCAAACCGCTGTAGCACAGTTATACTGCTGAAGTATAACGTCACCGTCGCGGAAGACATCGAGCTAAATGGGATGCACGTGGTTCGCAGCTGTCAGCGTGTCTTCGATTACTACTACAGGTCCCATGCAAGCGCAGTAGAATGTCTCCCATAGCATAATAGTGCTTCCACCAGCCTGCGTCCGTGGCGCGCTGCTCTTTTCAAGTCACCGTTCACCTCCATGACGGCGTTTGTGGAGACGAGCAACGACCTAGAGTAGCAAACACGAAGAGTCGACACGCTCCGATTGATCGACGCTTGAATGCCGATGGTCCCGTGCCGACTGCAATCGTCTCGTCGGGTCAACATGTGAACAAATAGGTGTGGTCTGCTGCGGAGCTCCATGTGCAACGATGTACGATGAACGGTGTGCTCCGAAACACTTGCGCGTGCACCAGCTTTGTCCTCTTTCGGCAGAGATGCCACGGATCACCATGTATCCCGCTTTACATAGCAGACAAACCTCCGAACTCAACGTTCTGTGAAGAGTCGTGTAGGTCAAGCCATTTGGCGCCTGGTAGTAGTCCCACAGTCCTACCTCTCTTCGTAAGTTCCTCCGATAGTAATACGTGAACATTCGACCAGATTTGTCGTTTTCGAGATACTCGTATACGTTTGTTACCGCGTCACGTGCCTGCAACGCCACCTGGAGCCATCCAACCTTGCAGTGGGCACTGGTTGGTTTTATCAGTGTACCTCGGACAGTAACTATATGAAATAGTGATAGTAAAAATTTTATTGGCCCTCCGAGCCGTTAGTAGGAAACCTGCAACTGTATCTTTGCTCCAAGCACCGGGCTAGCCATTTAGTGATATTGAGATCAGTGACTTACGCACGCGCGACAGATGACGTCATGTGTCAAAGCAGACTGAATGTATCGAGAGTTCCAGTATGTCCTATTTCGACAGCCCTCAGCTAGGCGGACGCTGCTCCGGTATGCGCTCGCCGGCTACCATCTACACTCTACAGGCTAACCGACGCCTTCCTCCCCTGTCTTGCGCTGTGCTGGACACGGAACGCGGCTAATGCCGAGACAATGCGTAACGCACAATGGGAGCGCGTTCTCCAACAGCGGAGAAGCGCGCGCACTACCGCTCTCCTGGACAGACCGGAGGTGACGTCACAGTTCCGGCAGACGGTAGCTCGCCTGAGAAAGGTCAACAGCGCCCTGTCAGAGGCGGGCTGATAGCTGCGTGCACGTGAGGATGCACCCGAGTTAACTAATACCTCTTAATACTCTCCTAATCGGGCTGTGCACAGTTTTGAAACTTGCTGCCACATAGTTTCTCGCGTCATTAGACTGAACTATGGAATATTTATTGTGGGATTGTTGGTTCTGCTATCATCTGGTGTGAGTCATACATTACGCTAAGAGTATAGAAACTGGTGCTGAATAATTCTAGAAGAGGATAAAATTTTATTGAGTTTCGAGAAATCACGAATTTGTAGTTCCACAGGGTTGAATTTTGTGTCCGCTCCTATTCATGAAATTTATGAATTACTTTCTACTTGACGTATGCCTCCTCAGGCTGACCTTACACAGAGGACACAGCTGTAATAATTAATACGTTTGTGGACAGAGCAACAGGAGAAATTATCAACAATGTTTTTGAAAGAATTGAGAAATGATTATCTGTAAATGAATTCTCCTTTAACACATTGCATTGAACAAACAGAATAAAACCTGAAATTAATGAAATACAGAAACAGAATTCGGTGAGTATTTTAAGAGGAAGTCTAAACTGGAAAGCTACTGGTTATCCAGCTTCGCAAACAGTTAAGTTCAGTAACTTAAGTTCTAGCAGTTACTGAAGGTAAGGAAAAACCCGATACTTTGTCGGTATTGCCATTCACTACTCTCCGGTTACATATTTTTCTATGGGAACTCTCCATTTACGATGAAAATACCACAGAAATGCGAGAAGTGAGAGAAATATGTCGGGTTCACTTTGTCGGCGCGTCTTCAAGGAGACTGGGATTGGAACTGCAGCGAAGGCAGGCAATTCCAAATACACTGCTGTGCAAAACTTTGGGACCGAAGTAATTTTCGCACGATGTGTCATTGCTAAGAAACATAGCTCGGTGAAACTTGGACCATATATATAATCTCAACAACTGATACAGTATAGTAGAGAAGGTACCTGAAAGGAATGACACTTGTATGCAACGAAAATAATATCAGCGAAGCCACCGCGATTCACAATGGTACGCTGGACATTACAAAAGGCGGGAAGTGGTTGTTAACGGCGTCTGTGATCACCACAGACGGCAACGCATGCTGACTAGAAGGCAGGTAGGAAAATCTCGTGGCAGGTCGTTTCATTCCTCCAACAGCGCGGGTGGTTTTTGGTGTATGTGAAGGTGTCCAAGGCATTGCACACCTGATCGGAGTGACTTAAGCCGAATATTCCCCCGTTCCGAGCGCTCTTCCACCTGCGCTGTTCCATGCGGACAGGCATTGTCATCCACAAAAAGAAAGCCATGGCCGAACATTTGGAGATGCAAGTGCGGAATTTCAACCCATTCGTAGTGAGGGTCAGTGAAGTGAAGTGGAAAGAGGTTAAAGATTTCTGGTCAAACGGATATAGGGTAATTTCAACAGCAGCAGAAAACAGGATTTATTTTGAATAGAAAAGTAGATAAGAGAGTTAGCTACTGTGAACAGGTCAGTGATAAGATTGTTATCACCAGATTCAGCAGCAAAGCAACGCCGAAAAGAATAGGTCAGATATACATGCTAAAGTCGCAAGTACAAGATTATTTTATTATTATTATCGTATGCATCAATTACAGTAATACACATTTAGCAAAACAAAGATAGATTATATAAACATTTGAAATTATATACAGTACGTCAGTTTTAAAACGGCTCAGACTACACTCGGATGTTGATGGACTCGATCCAGCGGAGTGCCTCGTGGGATGCTTGACGGAGCTTCTGAATGCCACCAGGGAAGAGTCTGATTGGACATTCATTCACAACCACATCAGTCCTCAGAGGAACATCCCTTCCACTGGTATACTCTGCAGCAGAATACTGTGCACCAGTTTGGCTCTGAAGCACCCACGTAGTGAAAGTAGACGTCCAACTGAACTCAGTTATGAGAGTAATTAGAGGTACAGTCCGGTCTACACCTACTTGCTGGCTACCAGTGCTTTCAAACATCTGTCCACCAGACCTCCGTCGAAAGGCTGCTCGTTACAACCTCTGTCAGCAAGTTTCTGAAAACAACTCGATCCCTCCACATGACGATTTGCTATCACTGCCCAGGAAAACGGCTCAAATCTAGAAGACCAGCATATGAAATGGGAGTCCAAATGCTACCCACAGGATTCGACCAGGACCCAGAGTGGAAACAAGAATCCGAAACCAAGAACTTTTAGACAATCCAACAGTTCCAGTTCCAGGATTCCACCAACCAAGGGAGGTGTGGGTGCAGTTAAACAGATATCGTACTGAAGAGGGTAGGTGGAAGTAGAAGATAAAGAGATACCGAAGGTATATGAGGATACTGAATTCGTCATTCAGTACGCAAAGGTAGCGGAATATATAATAATCATAGGGGATTCGAACGCTGTCGTAGTGGAAGTAATAGAAGAAAGGTTTACGAAAGAATAAGAGGCTGGCAGTTGGAACGAGAGGGGAGAAAGACTCAGTTCTGCAATAAATTATGGATGGTATTAGTGAATATTCTGTTCAAGAGTCACAAGAGAACGAAGTGTATTTGAAAAGACCTGGAGACACGGGAAGATTTCAGCTGGATTGGATAAAGGTCAGACAGAGATTCCGAAATCAAACGTCGGAGTGACAGGCGTACCCAGGAACAGATATAGACTCAGGTCACAGTCTAGTAATGATAAAGACTAAAGTTTAAGAGATTCGTTTGGAAGAATCAGTGAGAAAGGAAGTGGGATAGCGAAGTAAAGAGGAGTGATGAGAAGTGTTTACAGCCTGTTAAGAATGTGGTAACCGCGATACGAAATGCCATACTAGACAGTTGAAGAGGAGTAGACAAAGATGTTGGACAATCAAACATAGGCACAAGGAATGTGATTGCAAAGAAATATTGGGTAACAGAAGAAATATATCAGTTTATGGGCGAAAGAAAGAAGTTCAAAAATTATAAGGTAAAGACAGGAAATTTCTTAGGGACGAAATAAACAGGTAGCGCAGAGAAATTAAGTATAAATGTCTTCAGGAAAAATGTGAAGAAATGGTCGTCGGGAGGACTGACTCAGCATATAGAAAAGTCGAAACAACCTTCGGTCAAATTAAAAGCAAGGGTGGAAATATTAACAGTGCAATGGGAATTCCACCGTAAAACGCAGAGGAGAGAGCTGTAATGTGGAATGGGTATACTTAAGACCTCTATGAAGGGGGAAGAATTGTCAGATGACGTGATAGAAGAAGAAATTTGAGTCTCTGTGGAAGACAGAGGGTCCAGAAGCGTGGGTCAGAAGTTAAAATTAGGCAGAAGAGATACACAACATTCCATCGGAATTTCTAAAATTACTGGGGGAAGTGGCAACCAAACGACTAACAAAGTTGGTATGCAGATATATGAGACTGGCCACATACGATCAGACTTTCAGGAAAATCGTCATCCACACAGCTACGAAGATAGCAAGGGCAAGAAAAGGGCGAGAACTATCGAACACTCAGTTAAACAGCTCATGCATCCGAGCTGCTGACAAGGGTAATACATAGGAGAATGGAGGACAAATTGAGGATCAGTTAAATGACGATCAGATTCGCCTTAGGAGAGATAAGGGCACCACGGAGGCAGTTCTGATGTTGCTATCAATGATGGAAGCAAGACTGAAGAAAAATCAAGACACGTTCATTTGAAATGTCGACCTGGAAAAACGCGTTCGACGGCATAAAATGGTTCAAGACGTTAGAAAGTATGAGAAAAATAGGGGTTAACTATAGAGACAGTAGGGTAATATGCAATTTGTACAAGACTCAAGAGTGTACGACAAGACTGGAAGACAAAGAACGCTCTGATTAAAAATGGTGTAAGACAGGGGTGCGGTATTTCACCCTTGCTGTTTACCCTATACATCAAAGAAGCAATGCCGGAAATAAAAGAAAGGTTTAAGAGTGGGAATAAAATTCACCCCGAAAGGATAACAATGAAAATATTCGCTTATGACATTGCTACCCTTAGCAAAAGGTAGAGTTACAGGATTTGTTGAATGGGATAAGCAGTCTAATGAGTACTGGATATAGAGTCAGAATCAATCAGAAAAAGTAATGAGAAACAGCAGAAATGAGAGTAGCTAGAAACCTAACATCAAAATTGATGACCACGAAGTTAAGGATTTTTTGTTACCTTAGAGGCAAGGTATAGAAAGCCGAAAAGGGAGTTTTTGGTCAAGTCAAGTACGTTTGGGGACACAGCATTGTGTGGTAGTGAATCACAGTGAATCATGGACTGTGGAAACCGGAACTGAGGAGATTCGAAACGTTTGAGCTGTGATGCTACAGAAGAATGTTTAAAATTAGGTGAACTGGTAAGACAAGGACGAGGAGGGTCTTCTCTCCAAAATCGGCGAGAAAAGGAATACATGGAAAACACTGATAAGAAGAACGGACATGATGGTAGGACATGTGTTGAGTCATCTGGGAATAACTTCCATGGTACTAGAGAGAGCTGTAGAGGGTAAAGACTGTAGTGGAAGACACGGATTGAATACATCCAACGAATAATTGAGGATGTAGGTTGCCCAGTGCTACTCTGATATGTAGAGGAACAGAACATTTAAATTAAGTAAATAACAAGCATCGATTGTTCCCAAGATTACATTCTCTCCCGATGTGTATTCCTACTTGGGTGATTGTGCTAATAGATTCCACTGCAGCGCATATCTGTTAAAAACTTTACCTGGATGTGCGTAATAGAGGTCCAGCTGATCCCTTTACAGACGTGGTAAGTTGTCATTAGCAGCTCGTCCACGGCTGGCCTAATTTCCGCGCAGTCTGCTAGCTGCTACCGAACGTTAAACAGCCTTCGTCCGCGACGATAATGTGCAATGGTAAACACCGGTAGGGCAACCTCCGCAGCGGATAAGGCCAGAGCGAGATTTTTTAATAACGGCGCGTAGAGCTGTTAGGCCGCGTTATGGCCGTTCTGCGTGCTTTATTAAAGACTGGCTCAACACACAAAACACAACACGCGCTACACACATTTGCCTCGTGCATCGACAAATAAGCACACGGGAGAGTCAACTGTGGCTTGCTCCCGACGTAAACAATCGGAAACGTGACTGCGCGTGGATCCAGTTACCTGGAGGAAAGATTTGGTCCGAGCTTAAATGATTTGCTGTCACAGTAAAAATATTTCAGACTTTAGATACTCTTCCTCGAAAACTCGAAAGAGAAACAATTCTCATAACCGATATCTTATTCAACACTAAAGTATTTATCCCGTATTTACTTAATTACCATTTTCATTCAATGTCCATTTATTTTCTTGATTTTCTTTACTCTGCTTTTACTTCCTACTCGTTCTCTTATTTCCTGTTATTTCCCTTATTTCCTATTATTTATCCTTATTTCATATATTTACTCTTATTTAATATCCATAATCACATTTCTTTTCAGTCCTCTTATTTCATTTCCATCCTCTTATTTCCTCTCTGGTGCCTTATTTCCTATTCATTTCATTTCCCTTTCATTGTTTCCTCCCTCTCTTTTTGTGATTTTCTTTTCATTCTGCTCTTCATCCTTTCCCTTTTTTCCTTCACATCCTTTTAATTCCTTTCCTTTCTCTTATTCCGCCTAGATTTTTTTATTCTCCATCCAATCTCATTTCTTCTTTCCTTTTTCTGATTTCCATTCGATTTTTTCTCTCTTCTCTTTCTTCCTTTACATTCTTATAATTCCTTTGCGCTCTCTTATTTCACATCCATTCTTTTATTTCCTTACCATTTCAATTCATCCTTCGCTTTCTCACAGGTTCTATCCTCGGTTGTTCGCTAACCTCTCTCTTATCAACTTCCGATTTTTTAATTGGGTTGGCCTAATAAGGACCACACAGAGTAACTTATGTTTTCCTCCTTTTCTCCTTTCTGTCTTACCAGTAGTTTTTCATTCTTTCCCTACGTTTTCTCTTCTTCCTTCTGTCGATATTGCTCCTGTCTTTCTTTGTTTTGTCCTGGAAACTTGTTGCTTTTGCTCTGTTGTTCTTATTTCTTCCTCTGTCATTTCCACTTGTCTCAGACCTGCCTTAACTTCTGTCATCCATGTCAATGTTTTTGGTTTTTGTCAAAAAGTTAAAAATTCTTATCTTGTACTGCAGAATGCCTTTAGTAAACTACAGCCAAACTAGTAGGTGAAATAGAAAAAAAGTAAAGGAAAATAATCAAGAAAATCTTGGTATCAAAATATGTGGATTGGAAATTCTGAAATAATAAAGAAGTTTATTAAAAAAATAGAAGCAATATCTGACACAATAAGGAAGAGTTCTGTTCTATGGGCACGTAAAAAGGCGAGATGGCAGTGTGGTGTTGTAGTGCCGTACTTTTGCATTTTAGGAATAGATTCCTTGTTACATAGGCTTTTTGTTAGTTGAAAAGCCACCACTATTTTCCATGACCTTGCTAAGTTAGCTTCTTTGTCCAAAGAATTTCATTCTATTATTTCAGTTAGACACTTGAATCTTTTAGTCTTGTTTATTCTTTCGTAATGTTTCCACATTTTTGGTGTCTCCTTCAGATCTGCCACATACTCTGTATTTTCTGAAGATGCACAGGGGCCTGCTTATGAAGCTGTCTCCTGTATGAGATTTACGTGCGTTATTGCATCTTCCATGGGTTCAGCTAAGATCGTCTGCAAAAGAAAGAATCAAAACTCGGTGTACCTTTTTCTGCCAATTGTGGTGTCTCAATTTGTCATTTTCCTGCAATTTTGTCATATGATGACATGGTTGGAGACCGTGGCTGTTATTTGAAAACAAAAGTTGATGGTGTTGAGACAGCAACCAGCCACAAATTTATTTTAAGTTCCTTTATTCAAAAGGTACCGTTACCGGTTTCGAATCATTGCAATTCATCTTCAGACGACTTTCATGTATTCATTAGAACATGTGGAGCGTTTTTTATTGATTATTTGTCCTAAAATATAAATAATATATCATTACAAGCACGCCACACAGCTGGGTGCGTTACAGGTTTGGGATGTGACTTACGTGAAATATCGATCAGGAGTATTTGTTTTCATAGTTTTCGTCTAACAAATGGTGTTCGTAGTGTTCACCACATGCTCAATGATACTAATTTGTATGTGCAACGGTAAGAATGTGGTGGAAACTGTGAACATCATTTGTTGGACGAAAACTATGAAAACAAATACTCCTGATCGATATTTCACGTAAGTCACATCCCAATGCAAATCTGTAACGCAACCATCTGTGTGGCGTGCTTATAATTACGTATTATTTATATTTTAGGACAACTAATCAAAATAAAAAAACGCACCACATGTGCCGTCTGACGATGGATTGTAATGATTCGAAACCGGTGGCGGTACCTTTTGAATAAATAAACTTAAATTTGTGGCTGGTTGCTGTCTCAATACCATCAACTTTTGTTGTTTTCCTGTTTCTTTCCTCCATTCCCTGATTAACCTTTTAATTCATTTCCATTTTCTTGTTTTTCCTTTACCTCTCTCATAGTTCCTACCCTCTCTGTTGTATAAAATCCTTTGTCTTATTTATTTTCTTTTCTCTTATTTGTTTTTCAAAATTTTCTATCCTTTCGTCTCCCCCACTTCGTTTCCTATTTGCTTTTTTTTTTCTTTCTGGGCTGTCTTACGAACCCGACATACGCTTGCCCTGCTGTCTGGTGCGATGTGTCAAGGAGTTCTGGGTTGGAAAAATTTTAGCCGTGTTCATTTGTATGTGATTGTGACGTTCGTCTGTTTTCTTTACAAAATAACCACATATTTAGCAATACTACTACTTCAGATTGATTGACTGGTGTCCACAAACCAGTAATTTTCAACCGTGACGCCATGGATTTACGTGCTGATAATACCCAGTCGAGAAGAAAGGCAAGTATTTTTGCACAGCATAGAGATGAACATTCTGGCGTTTACACAATTTTGCCACGTGATTAAAAGGGTGCCTGAACTGCAGCAGCGTCTATCAACTACTGTCAGGTGAAACGTCGAAGGTATTGAAGACTAAACACATACAGTGTCGTATAGGGGAACGATTACATAAATACAGAGTGATTCGGAATTCGTATTACACAATTGTAGGTGTTTCAGAGCGGAGTCAGGACAATAATATTTTGTGATAAAGAAGTGGTCGGAAATGAGCCGCTTGGAAGAGAACGACTTCGAAGAGTGGAAGTAGTACACTTTGACAGAGGTCGGTGTCTCGAATCACGTGAAGTATTGTGTGAAGTCATATCACGTGTCATCAGAGATCAGTCCTATGAACTGAAGAGCTAGTACACCAGTTGCTGCTGAATGACTGAGAAAGACAGTGCATTATACGCACAGCAAAAAAATGCTTGCATCATGTATGGTCCGAGAGTTCCGGAACCTGTACAGAAAATTCGAATAGAGATCAACTTAAACATGATTTCCACCTTTTTTTATTGCTCATGACAACCACACATTGCATGTTGTACCACCGTACAGCGAGACCTTCAGAGCAGACTGCTGTACACACCGGTACCTCTAATACCCAGCAGCACGTCCTCTTCCACTGATGCATGCCTGTATTCGCCGTGGCATACTATCCACAAGTTCATCAAGACACTGTTGGTCCAGATTGTCCCATTCCTCAACGGTGATTCGGCGTAGATCGTTCAGAGTGTTTGGTGGGTCACGTCGTCCATAAACAGCCCTTTTCAATCTATCCCAGGCATGGTCGATAGGGTTCGTGTCTGGAGAACATGCTGGCCACTCTAGTCAAGCGATGTCTATATCCTGAAGGAAGTCATTCACAAGATGTGCAGGATGCGGGCGCGAATTGTTGTCCACGAAGACGAATGCCTCGCCAATATGCTGCCGATATGGTTGCACTATCGGTCGGAGGATGGCATTCACGTATCGTACAGTGGTTACGGTGCCTTCCATGGACACCAGCGGCGTACGTCGGCCCCACATAATGCCACCCCAAAACAGCAGGGAACCTCCACCTTGCTGCACTTGCTGGACAGTGTGTCTAAGGCGGTCAGCCTAACCGGGTTGCCTGCAAACGTGTCTCCCACGCTTGTCTGCTTGAAGGCATATGCGACGTTCATCGGTGAAGAGAACGTGATGCCAATCCTGAGCGGTCCATTCGGGATGTTGTGCCCATCTCTACCGCACTGTATGTTATCGTGGCTGCAAAGATGGACCTCGCCATGGACGTCTGGTGCGAAGCTGCGCATCATGCAGCCTATTGCTCACAGTTTGAGTCGTAACAAGACGTCCTGTGGCTGCACGAATATTCAACATGGTGGCGTCGCTGTCAGGGCTTCTCCGAGCCATAATCCGTAGGCTGCAGTAGCAGCCCTTGGGCGGCCTGGGCGAGGCATCTCATCGACAGTTCCTGTATCTCCTCCATATCTGAACAACATCGCTTTGGTTCACTCAGACGCTTGGACACAAACCTTGTTGAGAGTCCTTCCTGGCACAAAGTTACAACGCGGACGCGGTCGAACCGCGGTACTGGCCGTCTAGGCATCGTTGAACTACACACAACACGAGCCGTGTACCTCCTTCCTGGTGGAATGACTGGAATTGATCGGCTGTCGGACCCCTTCCGTCTAATAGGCGCTGCTTATGCATGGTTGTTTAAATCTTTGGCCGGGTTTAGTGACATCTCTGAACAGTTAAAGGGACTGTGTCTGTGATACAATATCCACAGTCAACGTCTATCTTTAAGAGATGCGGGAACCAAGATGTTGCAAAACTTTTTTTGATGTGTCTATATTAGAAGGACTTATAGAAAGCAGTGGGTACGAGCGGTGGGACTCAATAAAGTAACTCGAGACTGAGCACTAAAGGTAATCGTACTTTATCCAAAATGACATTAAAAAATAGTCATATTGTCAACGGGTATTTGAAGGTTTCGTGTTCTTTAGTCTAAATTGTTCGTTAAACACCTTTGTATCTTAGTCGGGTGATGCTGAGGGAATTAGATTAGGAAATCAGACACAAAGTAGTAAAGGAGTTTTGCTATTGGGGGAACAAAATAACTGATTGGTTCAAATGGCTCTGAGCACTATGGGACTTAACATCTGAGGTCATCAGTCCCCAAGATCTTAGAACTAGTTAAACCTACGGACATCACACACATCCATGCCCGAGGCAGGATTCGAACCTGCGACCGTAGCGGTCGCGCGGCTCCAGACTGAAGCGGCTAGAACCGCTCGGCCACTCCGGCCGGCAATAACTGATGATGGTGGAAATAGAGAGGATATAAAATGTAGACGGGCAATGGCAAGGAAAGCGTATCTGAAGAAGAGAAATTTGTTAACATCTAGTATAGAGTTAAGTGTCAGAAGTCGTTTCTGAAAGTATTTGCATGGAGTGTAGCTCCGTATGGAAGTGAAACATGGGCGATAAATAGTTTGGACAAGAAGAGAATAGAAGCTTTCGAAATGCGGTGCTACAGAAGAATGCTGAAGATTGGATGGGTAGATCACATAACTAATGAGGAGGTATTGAATAGAATTGTGGAGAAGAGGAGTTTGTGGCACAACTTGACAAGAAGAAGGGACCGGTTGGTAGGACATGTTCTGAGGCATCAAGAGATCACAAATTTAGCAGCATTGGAGGGCAGCGTGGAGGGTAAAAATCGTACAGGGAGACCAAGAGATGAATACACTAAGCAGAATCAGAAGGATGTAAGATGCAGTAAGTACTGGGAGATGATGTAGCTTGCACAGGATAGGGTAGCATGGAGAGCTGCATCAAACCAGTCTCAGGACTGAAGACCACAACAACTACAGCTTAGTTTTAACACGGTACTTGTAATAAATAGCCGGCCGCGGTGGTCGTGCGGTTCTAGGCGCTCCAGTCCGGAGCCGCGCTGCTGCTACGGTCGCAGGTTCGAATCCTGCCTCGGTTATGGATGTGTGTGATGTCCTTAGGTTAGTTAGGTTTACGTAGTTCTAAGTTCTAGGGGACAGACGACCAGAAATGTTAAGTCCCATAGGGAGAGCCACTTGATCCATTCTGCCCCGTGAGTGCTGCAGAAAAGGAAACAGGCAACCATTCCTTTGAAAAAAATGTAAAAATACATAACATGCAGTTTTAAGTGATTTGATTTTCAAGTATTATGCATTAGGTTATGACTCAAGTTGATATCTTATACGTTTAAGAGGTGTTTCCGTGTGTTTCTTTATTTTACAAAAAAGAAGGTAACGTATCCCGCAGCGCCCCCAGTTCACCTATACGTACTCTTGTGGCAAAAAAGTTTGTGTGCAAAAGTGGTCATTACATTAGAAAGTACCAAATTAATTGTGAATGTACTAGCTGTTACCGTTAGTCTATGGATTTACTTTCCTTGTAAAATAAAAATATAGGAGGCATTTCTGGCTGTCTTACAGAGTAGTACTTTAGGCGCAAATCTTCCTCGCTATTGTACGATGAATCTGTCACTTTTGCCACGGCACTTCCTCCGTGGCTGAGGTAGACATTCAATTTACCCGGCGCGCCACTAACACAGCTGCGCAGTGCAGCGAGACGGTACACTGGGGTGAAGCGGATAACACGTGGCAGTCGGAGGTACATCGAGTAAACGTGATAATAGCGACTCCTCGCTCGCTTAAGACGCACGGCGAAAGGAGCGTCGTGCCGTTACCTCGAGGCACAAACGAGGTTATGGAGGCAGCGGCCGGTAAACGAATTATAAAACATGCTTAGGGCCGCGTCAGAACTGCCCTCGCAGTGCGAGCAGCACTTAGCCACTGTGCGGTTTAGCAGCTTACACACAACACCCCCTTCCACCCCCCCCCCCCCCAAACCCCATCCCATACACACGCGCGACATCTCCCACAAAAGAGGTTCAAATGGCTCTGAGCACTATGGGACTTAACATCTGTGGTCATCAGTCCCCTAGAATTTAGAACTACTTATACCTAACTAACCTAAGGACATCACACGCATCCAAGCCCGAGGCAGGATTCGAACCTGCGACCGTAGCGGTCACGCGGTTCCAGACTGAAGCGCCTAGAACCGCACGGCCACACCGGCCGGCCATTTCCCACATTTTTAGCGACTATACTATAGGAGGGGCGTTCAATAAGTAATGAAACATTTTTTTCTGTAAGCAGGTTGATTTTATTCACGATTCAACATTACTCCACACTCTTCTGGGCTACAAAATCTCATTTTTCAACTTAATCTCCGTTCGAAGTGACGTCCTTACGCCAGCCTTTCGCATGGCGCCACTCCACGTCGGAACCAACATCTTTGTCCGTCAGTAACATCCTCTTCATCCACGTATTGTCTGCCGCGGAGTGCAGCCTTTATTGGGCCAAACAGACGGAAGCCGGAAGGTGCGAGATTCGGGCATTAGGGTGGATGAGGAAGTACACACTTTTAAGTTGGGTTGGTTTGTTTTGGGGAAGGAGACCAGACAGTGAGGTCAGCGGTCACATCGGATTAGGGAAGGAAGTCGGCCGTGCCCTTTCATAGGAACCATCCCGGCATTTGCCTGGAGCGATTTAGGGAAATCACGGAAAACCTAAGTCAGTTAAAACTTCCGGGCTGATAGGCCGTGGTCGAAGTGTAAAACTCTCCTGACGTTTCGTCTCCCACAGTCGGAGACGAAACGTCAGGAGAGAGTTTTACACTTCGACCACGGCCTATCAGCCCGGAAGTTTTAAGTGAAGACAATACCGGCCGTGAAAGCTTATATTGTATGATCAACCTAAATCAGGATGGCCTGACGCGGGATTGAACCGTACTCCTCCCGAAGGCGAGTCCACACCTTTAAGTACCCCAGCTGGTGTGTCAGCACCACCAAGAGAGACGTCCGGTTGCAGCAGCGAGGGGTTTTGATTGTGATCTGTCGATTACCTCGAATGAGAGTGTCCGCACGTTGCAACATTGCAGGAGTCACAGCTGTGCACGGCCAACCAGCAAGCTTGTGATCGTACAGGTTTTCGCTACCTTACTACGATAGTACAGACGCCTCGCACAGCGACTCACCGTGCTTTTGTTTACCGCCAGGGCTCAGTAGATATTCTGCAAGCGGCTATGAGTATCTACGATGCTCTGGCTTTCCGCCGTATAAAACTCCGTTGCCTAATATTTGGAATATAAATGACGACAACTGTTTGGATCGAATCTCTCACCTTGCAGCGGAGTGTGCGCTGATGAAAAAGACTGTAGAACCGGGAGATCAATAATTCAAAAAAAATGCTTCAAATGGCTCTGAGCACTATGGGACTTAACATCTATGGTCATCAGTCCCCTAGAACTTAGAACTACTTAAACCTAACTAACCTAAGGACATCACACACATCCATGCCCGAGGCAGGATTCGAACCTGCCACCGTAGCGGTCGCGCGGTTCCAGACTGTAGCGCCTAGAACCGCTCGGCCACCGCGGCCGGCAAAGGCAGTATAAATGTGAAAACTGAATAAATCACGGAATACTGTAGATAGAGAGGTACGAATTGACACACATGCTTGGAATGACAGGGGGTTTCATTAGAACAAAAAAAAAAAAAAAAAAAAAAAAAAAAAAAAAAAATACAAAGGTTCAAAAAGTGTCCGGCAGATGGCGCTTCATCTGATCAGAATAGCAATAATTAGCATAACAAAGTAAGACAAAGCAAAGATAATGTTCTTTACAGGAAATGCTCAATATGTCCACCATCATACCTCAACAATAGCTGGAGTCGAGGAATAATGTTGTGAACAGCACTGTAAACCATGTCCGGAGTTACGGTGAGGCATTGGCGTCGGATGTTGTCTTCCAGGATCCCTAGAGATGTCGGTCGATCACGATACACTTGCGACTACAGGTAAACCCGAGGCCAATAATCGCACGGACTGAGGTCTGGGAGGCCAAGCACGACGAAAGTGGCGGCTGAGCACACGATCACCAAACGACGCGCGCAAGAGATCTTTCACGCGTCTAGCAATATGTGTTTTTTTTGTTTTTTTTTTTTGTTCTAATAAAACCCCATGTCATTCCAAGCATGTGTGTCAATTTTTACCCCTCGATCTCCATATTTCGTGGTTTATTAAGTTTTCAAATTTATACTGACTTTTTGATCACCCGATATATTGAAATAGTAATCCGGCCTGGGAATCGAACCCTGAACCGTCTGTCAATCGTTATTCTGGCATAACAAGCTAGCAGCAGGTGGCCTCTCTGAGCTGTGACATCGTGTCAGGAAGGTTCGTCTGGACGGCTCGCGAGACGTAAACACGCGACTTCCGGCTGAGGAAGTTTGCTGTCTCGCCAGGGAAACCGCCGGCAATTAGATAATAGGCGCGCCAGCGGCACAGTACGACACAGGTAAGCGACACGGCTTTACGAAACATTCCCTAGTTATCCACGTTTTCATCTGGGATGTATTGTTCCATAATTAAATAAAAATAGTTCTTCGGCAGCTTTCCCTTGGTTGTAAGGCAACAGCAGATCTTGAAAACTACTCCATAAATTAAATTCACCATTTAGAATTATAGCTTGCTACGATCATTTTGGCTTTCGGGAAGGTAATCTGGACAAGTTCATAGGGCTTGTCGAACTGTAAAAATCGTTAGGTAAGGCAAAGTTGTGTAATATCCCCGAAATTCTGAGAAAAATAGGACTGAGGCGTAGGAAGAGCGGATAATATAGAACATGTACAAGAACCAAGACGGAACAGTGAGAATGAAAGATCATGAACGAAGTTCTCAGATTGAAAAGAGCACAGAACGTGCTTGTAGTCTGTCACTCCTACTTTTCCATCTATACATAGAAGAAGCAATGACGGCTACAAAGAAAGGTTCAAGAGTAGGGTAAATTCTGCATGATAAGATTCGCTGATGACA
Source organism: Schistocerca piceifrons (assembly GCF_021461385.2). NCBI lineage: Eukaryota > Metazoa > Arthropoda > Insecta > Orthoptera > Acrididae > Schistocerca > Schistocerca piceifrons. The sequence goes on along the minus strand of NC_060147.1, from coordinate 114,533,293 downwards.
TTCCTGTCCACACTAGAAATAAATAAGAACTACGTGACGTCTTCATCGTAATGAACGGTCTAATGAGTACGAAATATGGATTGAGATTAACGGAAGAAAGACGAAAGAAATGAGGAATATCAGAAATGAGGTTAGGAATAAATTTAACGTCAAAGTTGGACACCAGTATTTACATCGGCTGAAGGAATTCTGGTACCTCGGAAGCAAAATAACCCATGACGAGCGAAGCAAAGAGGACGTAAAAAGCGGACTATCACAGATGAGGAAGGCATATTCCTGGCCAAGAAATGTCTGCCAGTATCAAACATAGATCTTACACTGAGGAAGAAATTTCTGTGAATATACCTCTGGATCACAGCGTGGTATAATTGTGAAGCATGAGTTTGGGGCGGGGGGGGGGGGGGGGAGACTGGAACAGAAGAGAATCGAAGCGTTTGAGATGTGGTGCGTACAGAAGAACGTTGAAAATTAGATGAACTGATAAGGTAAGAATGAGGAGGTTCTCGGCAGAATCGACGAAGAAAGTTATACATGGAAAACACTGACAAAGAGTAGCGACAGAATGATAGGACACCTGTTAAGTGGTCACGGAACAACTTTCGTGGTACAAGAAGGAACCTGGAGGGTAAAAACTGCAGAAGAAGGAGACATACTGGTATACGCCCAAAAAATTTCTGAGTATTTCGGAAATCTCTGAAATGAAGAGGATGGCGTAGGAGAAGAATTTGTTGTGGGCAATCAGAAGACGGATGAACAAAAAATAAATAAGTAAATAAAACAAAACAAAAAATAAAATGGAATAATAAAAATATGTTCTATTTTCAGCGACCATTGCTTGAGTAATTTACACAGAGATTGAGTGGACTCACGTCCCACGAATTGGGACGCCATGCTACTGGGCTTCCTCAACTAATTCATCATCTATGAAACGATGCAGTAAGGCACCGTCGTGGGATCTATAGAAAAAGGGATGTTGCATTAGCTACTGTCGTCTCTCTACAAAGGTGACATTCTCCAATAGCGAATTCATCACAAACACATCAGGCATGCACAGCACGTCAATCTCTTTAGTAAAGCGTATGACACTATAAGACTGTCACCAACAATTCTTGACCATCTATTAATAGTGAAGTAATCCTGATGCCTGACCTCCATGACTGATTGGGGAGTAGCATCTGCCATCACATACCTGTTGTCATAATTGTCTATACCATCTCCTATGAATCCTGCCTCAGCTGTCTGTTATACACATAAAGTATTGTCTATATCCAGGATCTCCTCCCATACCCCTGGATCGCTTTCAGCCAAGTATGGCATAGAAAGAGCAAGCCGCATGATTATCTGCACTGTGCAGTTTATAATCTCCTGTAGTTGGAGTCACAAAAGATGGCAGTTGTGGCAGGGTTGTTCTGTGCATGTACATCATGTGTGCTCCGACAGACAATGAACGTTCAGTATGTTCTGAGTACTCCGCTGTGAATGCCGTAGCTAATGCGAACATTAAATGTGCTCGTAGCGAGTAGAAAATTTCGATTCCGTTTGTTGCGAGTTGTCATCGCTGATTGTGGTGATAAGTGATAAATTCTGCCTAAGTACGCGAGACACATAATTTACAGGATAGACGCTTTCTTCAAGCGGAAAGCATGTGCATGTACATACTGCAACTGCCGTTTGTAATCGTCAACAATCCAAACACCAGCTGTGCCTCGACATGCGCGAACTGCTATCGTTCATGGGTCAGACTACAGCTCCGGTACCAATGGAGATATGGACAAAAGCAAGTTTTTTCCAGTCGTGACCTATAGGCTGGCCAGCACAACAGACATGCTGTGTGGGAACAGTATCAGCCTGGTAAATCAACCTGCTTTGCAGGGCATCCTACATGCCCATATACGTACTTGCTGCTGTTGGAGCTAGGAGGTTGTAAACCCCACTGTGCTGACTCTTCTGGGGCCTGCTGTTTCTGCACCAAGTTAGGTTGAAATTGATGCTTGGGTTTAGGAGGATATACAGGACATACGCCTCATCTATATGCATGTGAACAGTATATGCCTGCCCTGCTTTGCAGGCTAGCTTACATGGCATTAGCAAGAAACAGTTTTGTGGGCCCCAACATTTAGCCTGTCCTGCATGACAGATGTATTGCAGTAGTATTGGCCTGCTTTATTGACCAGCTATGCTTGATGCCCTGTATGCGAGGGCAAATAAATGTTTTTCAAGCCCCTGATGTACTGTCTGCCCTGCATGACAGGAGTGCTGTGAGTATATTGTCGGCCAACCTTATTGAACTGCATTGCAGGGGTACACATGCAGATTAGCGGGTCAGGCTGAGATGGATAGAAGAGGGGATGGGCAGGGTAAGGGATGAGGAGAAAATGGAGAGCCAGAGAGGGAAAGAGAGAGGGGAGGAGGAAACAGTCAGAGGAAGGGAGAGGAAGATATGATCAGAGGGAGGGGGCATGAAATGCACATAGAGATGGGCAGCAGGAGATGAAGAGATGGGGGGAGTGGAGAGGACGAGATAGACGAAAGTGGGAGGATGAAGTGGTGGACACAGAGAGGGAAGGAGGTATGTGTGGAATATGTATACAGGCAAAGCCATGGGGAGAAGGTAGTCTGTAAATAAATGCACTATTAACGGTGAATGTTCAGCCCATGTCACAACAGGTACTGGTCACCAGATACATAATTAGAAGAACTTTTCTACTAGTTTTCTCCGGTACTACATCCGGTTGTAGCATACGAAACTTTTCTTAAAACCTCATGCATAAATGATTAGTGGGTTGCGTCGGCAGCTTCACCCTCGCGGATGACGTAGTTTTATCTGTCACCATGCTAGAAAACTGTAGCGAAATGCAGTAAGACCTACAGCGGATCGGCACTTAGTTCAGAGACAGTCGATCTTCAATGTAAACAATTGTAGAGCATATTGCACATATGAGGGAGGAAAGACTCATTACTGTCACAGTACACTAAGGCTCAACAATCACTCATAGCACTCTCACTTATTAAATACCTGCTAGTACTGCGATGGATTTAAAGAGAAACGACCACCTAAAAATTATTGTAGGAAAGGCAGATGCTGGACTGAGATTCATTGTTAGTTTCGTCTGGAAGTGTAGACGAGCCGTGAAGGAGGCGGCTTGCAAAACCCTCGCCTGTCCGTCGGAAAGAAGCTCTGATCAGGTTGAACTGGTGGAGAAAACAAGGAGAGTCCAAAGAAGAACAACGCGTTTCGTCACGGGTTCTATTAGCAAGAATGAAAGCGTCGCACAAGCGCTCATCCAACTCCAGTGGCAGACACTGCAACAGAGGCGTTGTTTCTATTCAGTACCTCATCATTACTTATGTGATCTACCCATCTGATCTTCAGCATTCTTCTGTAGCACCACATTTCGAAAGCTTGTATTCTTGTCCAAACTATTTATCGTCCATGTTTCACTGCCATATATGGCTACACTCCATACAAATACTTTCAGAAACGACTTCCTTACACTTAAATCAATACTCGATGTTAACAAATTTCTCTTCTTCAAAAACGCTTTCTTTGGCATCGGCAGTCTACATTTTATATCCTCTCTACTTTGACCATCATCAGTTATTTTGTTCCCCAAATAGCAAAACTCCTTTACTACTTTAAGTGTTTCATTTCCTAATCTAATTCCCTCAGCATCACCCGACTTCATTCGACTACATTCCATTATCCTCGTTTTGCTTTTGTTGATGTTCATCTTATACCCTCCTTTCAAGACACTGTCCATTCTGTTCAACTGCTCTTCCAAGTCGTTTGCTGTCTCTGACAGAATTAAAATGTCATCGGCGAACCTCAAAGTTTTTATTTCATCTCCATGGATTTTGCTACCTACTCCGAATGTTTCTTTTGTTTCCTTCACTGCTGGCTCAATATACAGATTGAATAACATCGGGGATAGACTACAACCCTGTCTCACTCCCTTCCCAAACACTGCTTCCCTTTCATGCCCCTCGACTCTTATAATTGCCATCTGGTTTCTGTACAAATTGTAAATAGCCTTTCGCTCCCTGTATTTTACCCCTGCTACCTTCAGAATTTAAAAGAGAGTACTCCAGTCAACATTGTCAAAAGCTTTCTCTAAGTCTACAAATGCTAGAAACGTAGGTTTGACTTTCCTTAATCTTTCTTCTAACGTAAGTCGTAGGGTCAGTATTGCCTCACGTGTTCCAATATTTCTGCGGAATCCAAACTGATCTTCCCCGAGGTCGGCTTCTACCAATTTTTTCCATTCGTCTGTAAAGAATTGGCGTTAGTATTTTGCAGCTGTGACTTATTAAACTGACAGTTCGTTAATTTTCCTATCTTCACAGGAGAGCTTCTGTAAAGTTTGGAAGGTAGGAGAGAGGTACTGGCAGAAGTAAAGCTGTGAGGACGGCGCGTGAGTCGTGCTTGGGTAGCTCAGTTGGTAGAGCACTTGCCCGCGAAAGGCAAAGGTCCCGAGTTCGAGTCTCGGTACGGCACACAGTTTTAATCTGCCAGGAAGTTTTATTATATTCTTCTTCAAGTCTGAGGGCATTTCGCCTCATATCTTGCTCACCAGATGGTAGAGTTTTGTCAGGACTGGCTCTCCCAAGGCCGTCAGTAGTTCTAATGGAATGTTGTCTACTCCCGGGGCCTTGTTTCGACGCAGGTCTTTCAGTGCTCTGTCAAACTCTTCACGCAGTGTCATATCTCTCGTTTCATCTTCATCTACGTCCTCTTCTATTTCCATAATGTCGTCCTCAATTACATCGCCCTTGTATAGACCCCTCTATATACTTCTTCCACCTTTCTGCTTTCCCTTCTTTGCTTAGAACAGGGTTTCTCTATATTCAAGTGGTTCTCTTTTCTGCAAAGCTCTTTAATTTTCCTGTAGGCAGTATCTATCTTACCCCTTGTGAGACAGGTTATCAGATATAACTGCGTTTGAACATGGTGTTACAGTCCACGCACGAATGGTGGGACACAGCATCACCAAGGTAGAGATGAAGCGAGAATTTTCCTGTAAGACCATTTCACGAGTGAAACGTGAGTACCAGGAATCCGGTAAAACATCATATCTGAGACTTCGCTGGGGCCGGAAAAAGATCGTGCAAGAACGGGACCAACGAAGACTTAAGAGAATCGTTCAATGTGACAGAAATGCAACCCTTCCGCAAATTGCTGCAGATTTCAGTGCTGGGCCATCAACAAGTGTCAGTGCGCGAACCATTCAAAGAAACATCATCGATATGGGCTTTCGGAGCCGAAGGCCCATCCCTGTACCCTTGATGACTGCACGACACAAATCTTTACGCCGAGCCTGGACCCGTCAACACGACTTTGGACTCTTGACGAGTAACATGTTACCTGGTAGGACGAGTCTCGTTTCAAACTGCATCGAGCGGATGGACGTGTACGGGTACGGAGACAACCTCATGAATCCATGAAGCAGGGGACTGTTCAAGCCAGAGGAGGCTCTATAATGATGTGGGGAGTGTGCAGTTGATGTGGGACCCCTGATACGTCTAGATACGACAATGACACGTGACATATATGTAAGCATCCCGCCTAATCACCTGGATCCATTTATGTCGATTGTGCATTCTGAAGGAATGGGGCAATTCCAGCAGGACAACGCGACACCCCACACGTCCAGAATTGCTACACAGTGACTCCAGGAACACTCTTCTGAGTTTAAACGCTTCCACTGGTCACCAAACATCCCAGAAATGAACATTATTCACCATATCTGGATGCCCTGCAAGGTGCTGTTCAGAAGTGATCTTCACCCCACTATTTATGGACAGCCCTGCAGGATTCATGGTGTCAGTTCTCTCCAGTACTACTTCAGACATTAGTCGAGTCCACACCGCATCGTGTTGCGGCAATTCTGCATGCTCGTGGGGGGACCCTACACGATATTAGGCAGGTGTACCCGTTTCTTTGGCTCTTCACTGTACCATGAAGGTTAAATCTGAGGAACTGAAGTTAACATCGGGGCTTACCTGCCATACTTCTCTCCGCATACTATTTGCAACTGGACCATGGAAATTGGGGGAAATAGCACTGATACACTAATTAATTTCCACAACCCACTGTAAGATGACTTGCGGAGAATGCAGGTGTAAGTAGGCTGTTTAGGTTTTTTATTGGTAACGCCACGTAGCACTCTGTATGAAAATCACTGGCTGTGCTGTGTGCAGTCTGTGGCTGGTTTGCATTGTTCTTTGCTATTGTAGTGTTGGGCAGCTGGATGTGAACAGCGCGTAGCGTTGCGCAGTTGGAGGTGAGCCGCCAGCATTGGTGGATGTGGGGAGAGAGATGGCGGAGTTTTGAGAGCGGATGATCTGGACGTGTGTCCATCAGAGAGAGTTAATTTGTAAGACTGGATATCATGAACTGATATATATATATTATGACTTTTGAACACTATTAAGGTAAATGCATCGTTTGTTCTCTATCAAAATCTTTCATTTGCTAACTATGCCTATCAGTAGTTAGTGCCTTCGGTAGTTTGAATCTTTTATTTAGCCGGCAGTATTGGCGCTCGCTGTATTGCAGTAGTTCGAGTAATGAAGATTTTTGTGAAGTAAGTGATTTGTGAAACGTATATGTTATTGTTAGTCAGGGACATTCTTTGTAGGGATTATTAAAAGTCAGATTGCGTTGCGCTAAAAATATTGTGTGTCAGTTTAGTGTTGATCAGAATAAGTGAAGAGAGTAATGTCTGAGTACGTTCAGTTTTGCTCAGCTGTTTGAAAAGGAAATAACGTAAGAAGTTTATCAGCACAGTTATTCATAATTTTTTTTAAGGGGACGTTTCACAGGGTGTACCAAAAAACACCGCCAAACTGTAGGGGCAGGTTCCTTACGCAGACATAAGTACAAAATGTCTAGTAATCACGGGCTCTAAAATGCTTGTCTGAAGGGGTACGAGGACTGGTCCATCCTAGTTGCTATGGAACAGATATCTTCTACTACAAGGTCTTTACTTTCCTTATTTTCGGAGGACGAAGTATTGACCACAACAATAAAAAAAGACCAGTAAACATGTGGTCTAAAATGCATACTTTAGGAGCTATGAGCACTTTTTCCATCTTCGGTAATGTGAGGTGCTCATAGATCTTAACGTATGCAGTTTACAGCCCATGTTTATGATTTTTTTTTTGTCGATATTACCTCCTCGCAAAATATCAAAAGCAAGGAACCTGCAGTAGAAGAGATGTGTTCCATAGTATCGAAAATTAACAAGTTTTCATATCTCTTAAGGTGTGCCGTTCAGAGCTTTCGGTTACTAGGTTTCTTTTTTCTCTTGTTTTGTTGTAAGGAAGCTGTTCCTAAAGTTTGTTGGCGTTTCCTTGGGACATCGTGTGGATGTAAGCAACTCGTAAGTACTGTGTAAGCCTTCTGAAAGAACTCGAAAAAAATGGAAAAATAGCTCACAAGAGACTTCGGCTCTAAAAAAATTACTGGAGAGAGCTTATGGAATAACTAGGAATGTCTACAACAAAAGGTGTCTGTCTAAAAATTTGAAGATACAGCACTGCAGCACAGTAGTAAAACCAGAATGTCTTTATGCAAGTGAATGTTTAGTACTGAACTACAAATTACACAAAATTGAAGTCCTACAAACAAAAATCATTCGAGAAATACTCTGACCACCAAAAAATACAGAGGTATGGAAATGAAGAAACAATTAAGGAGTTTATCGCAACATAAAAAACATAAATAAAACACCACGAAAGAGGCAAGTGCTATTTTTTGGACACTTATACAGAATGAACAGCAGCAGGTTAACCAAACAGATTTTTAAATATCTTTGGGACAAGAAGTAGACAATAGCCTGAATTCAAGAAGTTAGGAAAGATTTGGAAAGAAACAACAAGTGAAAAAGATGCAACAGAACGAGAGTTTTTCAAAAGGAAAGTGTTAAAAATGGAACGATTCGAAGGCATGAGGGAGAAGAAGACAGGGTCAAAATGGTCCGAGAAGAGAAAAAGGATACATAGTGGAAAGATGAAAGAATACTGGAGGAAAAAGGAAGAACAACAAAGAAGGAAGCATTGAAATTGGTGCGTGGTCCTTAGATGACCTAAACGAAGAAAGAAGAATTTAAAAAATCGTCAATCATATGGTAAAAGAAATTTCGCAGTGTAAAAACGGTTGGGCCTGAACTACCAGCTCTTTGAGCAGCTAACAAACTATGTACCGGAACGTAATTTTTGTAATTACAAGCGACACACAGTACAGTAGCTGATTTACAATATCGCGCGCTACTCACGCTGCAGAAAATTAGTTCGGGTGGTGAATATTTGCTTAGGAGATACCCATCAGCTTTAGTGATGTTTCGCGGGAAATATGACCGTGTCACACGAACAACTCAAATATTTTATTTTCGCATACGTTTACCTCCATTTACGGCACGAGATCGCTTTTTGCCTGTATGTGCACGCACTGTTTGCCCTAGGTTTTGAAGTGCGACGTGGAGCTATTGTGTTTGCCGTACACGCTTTCACGGAAAATTTATACGGTTAAATTCTGGATATTTTCTGAAGCGACGTTGAACTTAATTATTCTAATATTTATGCGCTGGAAAACGGCATCTGAAGGATCGCACTGCTACTATGCTGAACGTGATGCTTTTACGCGCGTTACTTTTGTGTCAATCTAAGGGCCAAATCAATTTCCTACGTCGGTTGCGTTAATGTGATCCTTGGAAACGTCGATCCAGTCTCTTCTCACGCTTGTGATTATCACAGCACTTTTCGGTATGATGCAGTGTTCTATTGCAACACCAAAAGCGGCAGAATGGTGCTGATTTATCACCTTTTGGTGTGCCTTCTACTGTGTGCGCGCCACAATTTTGTTTGACTGCTTCTGGCATTTACGGCAGTGAGCTGGCACTATATTTAGGTCAGTAAGCAAACGACTTCGATATCCGGTTTATTTACTTTATGATTTCCGTATGTAAACCTTTCTGACACGCACTGTTAGGGTCATCCTCGGAAATGTTTTACTTAACCGACCTAGAAAAAGCATCCGACAAAGAAAAATTATGCAAGATGTCGGAAATTCTCAGGAAAATAAGGTGTAAATCAGAAGACGAAACAGCAAAAATGAGAAAGGGAGACCAAGAACGAAGTGCTCAGATTAAAAAGAGTGTAAATCTATGGCCCCTAGTGATCAATATATACAACGAAGTAGCAATGACGGAATAAGAGGGAGGTTCAAGAGTGGAATTAAAATTCACGATGCAGGTATGTCAACGATAAGATTCGCTGGTGACATTGATATTCTCAGTGTTAAGGAGGGAGGAATTACAGAACCTGTTGAAAGCAATGAATGATCTGTTGTACACAATACGGATTGAGACTAGAGCGAAAGAAGACAAAAGTAGTAAGGAGTAGTAAAAATGAGATTAGTGAAAAACGTAACATCAAAACTGCGAACCACGAGGCATACGAAGTACGGAAATACGCTAGCTTGGAAGCAAAATAACGTGTGGCGGACGAAGCGAGGACGACATAAAAGGCAGACTGGAACACGTGATGAGGGCATTCCTGGTTGAGAGAAGTCACCTGGCATCAATCTCCGCTGCTAATTCAGGAAAAAATTAATGAACATGTACTTTAGGAGTACGGCATTCCGTGGAAGTGAATACTCGATGTGCGGAAAAACTGGAACAGAGGAGAATCGAAGCATTTGAGGTGTGGTGGTGCTTCAGAAGAACGTTGAGAATTAGGTGGACTAATCAGATAACGAGTGAAGAAGTTCTCCGTATACTTGGCAAGGAGAGAAACACGCCGAAAACACTCACAAGGAGAATGAAGAGGATGGTAGGACATCAGAGAGCAACTTCCGTGGTATTAGAGGGAGCTATACAGGATAAAAACTATAGAGGCTGTAGAGGAAGACAAAGATTGCACTGAAGCGCCGAAGAAACTGTTATAGGCATGCGTAGTCAAATGCAAAGATATGTAAAAAGGCAGAACGCGGCGTTGCAGTCGGCAACGCCTATATAAGACAACAAGTGTCTTGCGCAGTTGTTAGATCGGTTACAGCTGCTACAATGGCAGATTATCAAGATATAAATGAGTTTGAACGTCGTGTTATGGTCGGCGCACAAGTGATGGGATACAGGATCTCCAAGGTAGCGATGAATGGGTGATTTTCCTATATGACCATTTCACAAGCGAATCGTGAATATCAGTAACACGAAACATCAAATCTCCGACATCGCTGCGGCCGGAACAAGATCCTGCAAGAACGTGACCACGACGACTGAAGAGAATCGTTCTGCAAATTGCTGCAGATTTCAATGCTGGGCTATCAACAAGGGTCAGCGTGAGAATCATTCAACGAAACTTTCCGTCAATTAGTACGAACTGTGACCTCTCTGACACGAAATCACAAATGTAGTCACATGACTAAGTCGATATTCCATAATCACGCAATTTCACTAGAACCCGCTGGTAAGGTACAGTGTCAAAAGCGTTCCGGAAATCTAGAAATACGTAATTAATCTGAAATCCCTTGTCAATAGCGCTCAGCACTTCGCTTGTGTGTAAAAAGCTAGAACGTTTCACAAGAACGATGTTTTCGAAATCCGTGCAGACTGAGTGCCAACATACCGTTCTTTTCGAGGTAGTTCATAATGTTCGAACATTCCTCCATTTTGGTTATTATACAGGGTGCGGGGCTTAGATCTGAACAAATTTCAATTTGAATTTCCCGTCATATTGTAGTTTCACTGGAGGTCGTGATTGGCGTACTTGAAAGCTACAGGAATCTAGCAAACATCAGAACCTCAAAATGGCGAAAATGTTCTGAAGAAGTTTGCAATACAACAGAAGAGCCATTATCATCGAAAGTCTTCGCTCTTGGCATTCACCCACTGAAATATTTCGATTCTTCGTGTACCCAGGATAAACTTTTTATGGCATAGTGGCCAAGTATAATGCTTCGGTAAAGTCTGGGGAAGGTTCCGCTAACACTGAGAGGAAACCTCATTCTAGGAAACTCGTGTCACCAACTGCGGCAGTCATCGAAAAGGCGATGATTTCTGAGGACCCGGGGCAATCGCTGAGGAAACCGGTGTCAGTATTCAATGTCAGCGAGCGAACAATGCGTCGGATGGTCGCAGGAGCCATTTAGTCCAAAACTGACTGTTCTGGTCAAAGGACTTCTGGACCCCGAGTAGCCTGGGTTTGAGCCCCCTCGACCACCATGTTTGGAGCATAGTCGATAGAGTTACCAATAAGACGAGGCACTTAATGTCTCATCTCTATGCACTGCTACCAAAGCATCATTCGAGACTATGGCCAGCGCTGTTTTAAAGACTGCGTGAGATCGCTTCAGGACAAGATCGAGCCGGTCATTGCGGCTGAAGGGGGTCACATCGAGTAATATTACTCTTGAAAGGTACCACTACTTATACGTAAAAGAATTTTCATTTGAGTTTGTATTTGGTTTTAATAAATTTGCCTTTAAAACCATCTTTCTCCATAGCTTACACATAGTTTCCCGAGAATTTCCATTTTACATTTTCGTACGCTTTTCCTAGGCCGACAAATCATATGAAGGCATTTCGATTTTTCTTAAGTATCACTTCCATTATCATGCGCAACATTCGAACTGCCTCTCTGGTGCGGTTACCTTTACTCAAGCAAAATAACTGTCGCCTTAAGAAGTTCTTAATTTATCGCAGTAATGGCCCTATAACACTCTCTTGGGATACTCTAGATATTTCCTTTACACCTGTCGATTTTGTGTGTTTGTCCCGGCCGGTGTGGCCGAGCGGTTCTAGGCGCTACAGTCTGGAACCGCACGAACGCTATGGTAGCAGGTTCGAATCCTGCCTCGGGCATGGATGTGTGTGATGTCCTTAGGTTAGTTAGGTTTAAGTAGTTCTAAGTTCTAGGGGATTGATGACCTTAGCAGTTAAGTCCCATAGTGCTCAGAGCCATTTGAACCTTTTTTTTTTGTGTGTGTGTTTGTAGTGTCTGCTCTTCGGATATGTCCTAAAGAACAGACACCACACATGTGTAAAAATACATACCTCGACGGCCATTATGATGCACTCTCCCCCCACCGACCTCTTACCGTAAGCATCCCTAGGCTGAGTAAGAACTTTGGCAGACATGGGACATTTCTGAAGTAGCGTGCGACAAGTTAGGAATCTGGGTTGGTCGGGAAGAGCGTTCAGATTGCCGAAGCAGTTAAGGCGACTGCTCACGTGACGCGGAGCGGCTCACATTTGCACTTGTCACAGCAGAATTGATTTCGATGCACAACTGCGGCTGATGTCAAAAATTTGTTTCGTTTCATCATGTGTTATGTCTACCAAGAACACTTGAATCCAGCCACGAATCTGGTCAGACACTCTGGAAGCTCGTGTTTTCTTAATCAACCGACAGTGCGAAGCTCTAAGGTTAAGGAACGCGGCAATCACCTGGGTACCTTTCTCTACGGAGCTCTGAACATCAAATCAATGGCGACACTGAAAAATGAAAAAAAAAAAAGGTCTTTTCTTCGGAGAAAGGACCGCCGCGAAACGCAGGCGACAACTCCTGGAATGTCCCACAGCACTTACAGAATCCTCAGAGCCGCTGTAATGGCAGGCCCTAACCCCTCTTTAGGAGCAATTAGTTGAAACTCGCCTAGAGGCGGGCAATAGCTGAAACATCTTTCGTGTTCTTTGTTACAGGTCGTTTGACGAGAACGGAGCGTTAAATGGCCATTCGTTGCTGGGCATAATGTTACCAGGAGGGCACGGTAAACAGACGGCTTACTAAATGGGAAGAGATGAAGTGTTCTAACTTCCGAAGGGAAGACACAGAGAATTTCATCAAGCGGAAAGGAAAAGAATTCACCTTCGCAATCGTTACGCAGCGTGTATGCAACATGCGGCATGTAGAGGCGGCGGGGAGAGACAAAAATATCGAAATGCTACGAACAACATACAGTATCAAGTCTAATACCACACTGGAGAGCCAAAGAAACTGGTACGCCTACCTAATATCGTTCCCCGCGAGCACGCAGAAGTGTCGTAACACGACGGGCCATGGAGTCGACTAATGTCTAAAGTGCTGGAGGCGATTGACACCACGAATCCTGCAGGGCTCTCCATAAATGCGTAGAAGTACGAGGGGGTGAGATCTCTTTTGAACAGTACGTTGCAAGGCATCCCAGATATTGTCAGTAATGTTCATGTCTGCGGAGTCTGGTGGCCAGCGGAAGTGATCCTGGAGCCAGTCTGTAGCTGTTCTGCACGTGTGGGATGTCGCACTGTCTTGCTGAAATTACCCAAGTCGATCGGAATGCACAATGGACACGAATGAATGCAGGTGATCAAACAGGATGCTTACGTACGTGTGACCTGTCAGAGTGGTATCTAGACGTATCAGACTTCAACTGCACACTCCCCACACCATTACAGACCTTCCACCAGCTTGAACAGTCCACTGCTGACATGCAGGATCCATGGATTCATGAGGTTGTTTCCATACCTGTACACGTCTATCGGCTAGATACAATTTTAAACGAGGCTCGTCCAACCAGGGAACATGGTTCCAGTCACCAACAGTCCAATGTCGGTGTTGATGGGCCCAGGCGAGGCGTAAAGCTTCGTGACGTGCAGTCATCAGTGGTACACGAGTGGGCCTTCGGCTCCGAAAGCCCATATCGATGATGTTTCGTTGAATGGTTCGCACGATGACACTTGTTGGTGGCCTAGCACTGATATCTGCTGCAATTTGTCATGTTAACGATTCTCTTCAGTCGTCAATGGTGTCGTTCTTGCAGAATCTTTTTCCGACAGCAGCGATGTCGGAGATGTGATGTTTTACCGTATTCCTCATATTCACTGTACACTCTTGAAATGGTCATACGGGTAAATCCGCGACCTCGGAGATGCTGTGTCCCATCGCTCGTGCGCCGACTTTAACAACACGCTCAAACTCACTTAAATCTTGAAAACCCGTCATTGTACGAGTGCACTTCAATAAGTAATGCAATACATTTTTTTTTCTCGGCCAATTTTGGATGAAAAACCCGGAAATTTCTTGTGGAATATTTTCAAACATTCCCGCTTCGTCTCGTATAGTTTCATTGACTTCCGACTGGTGGCAGCGCTGTACGGAGCTGTTAAAATGGTGTCTGTAACGGATGTGCGTTGCAAACAACGGGCAGTGATCGAGTTTCTTTTGGCGGAAAACCAGGGCATCTCAGATATTCATAGGCGCTTGCAGAATGTCTACGGTGATCTGGCAGTGGACAAAAGCACGGTGAGTCGTTGGGCAAAGCGTGTGTCATCATCGCCGCAAGGTCAAGCAAGACTATCTGATCTCCCGCGTACGGGCCGGCCGTGCACAGCTGTGACTCCTGCAATGGCGGAGCGTGCGAACACACTCGCTCGAGATGATCGACGGATCACCATCAAACAACTCAGTGCTCAACTTGACATCTCTGTAGGTAGTGCTGTCACAATTGTTCACCAGTTGGGATATTCAAAGGTTTGTTCCCGCTGGGTCCCTCGTTGTCTAACCGAACACCATAAAGAGCAAAGGAGAACCATCTGTGCGGAATTGCTTGCTCGTCATGTAGCTGAGGGTGATAATTTCTTGTCAAAGATTGTTACAGGCGATGAAACATGGGTTCATCACTTCGAACCTGAAACAAAACGGCAATCAATGGAGTGGCGCCACACCCACTCCCCTACCAAGAAAAAGTTTAAAGCCATACCCTCAGCCGGTAAAGTCATGGTTACAGTCTTCTGGGACGCTGAAGGGGTTATTCTGTTCCATGTCCTTCCCCATGGTCAAACGATCAACTCTGAAGTGTATTGTGCTACTCTTCAGAAATTGAAGAAACGACTTCAGCGTGTTCGTAGGCACAAAAATCTGAACGAACGTCTCCTTCTTCATGACAACGCAAGACCTTACACAAGTCTTCGCACCCGAGAGGAGTTCACAAAACTTCAGTGGACTGTTCTTCCTCATGCACCCTACAGCCCCGATCTCGCACCGTCGGATTTCCATATGTTTGGCCCAATGAAGGACGCAATCCGTGGGAGGCACTACGCGGATGATGAAGTTATTGATGCAGTACGACGTTGGCTCCGACATCGACCAGTGGAATGGTACCGTGCAGGCATACAGGCCCTCATTTCAAGGTGGTGTAAGGCCTTAGCATTGAATGGAGATTACGTTGAAAAATAGTGTTGTGTAGCTAAAAGATTGGGAAATAACCTGGTGTATTTCAATGCTGAATAAAACAACCCCTGTTTCAGAAAAAAAAGTGTTGCATTACTTATTGAACTGCCCTCGTAGCAGCAGTAACGGATCTAACTCCTGCACCAGACACTTGTCCTATATAGACGTTGCCGACAGCAGCGGCATATTCTACGTGTTTACATATCTCTGTATTTGAATAAGCATTCGTATACCGTTTGTGTGGTGCTTCAGTGTATTTAGCTATTCTGGACGTGTGGGATGTCGCATTGTCTTGCTGGAATTAGCCAAGTCTATCGGAGGCTTTGCTGGTTGGCATTCAATACCGGTCCCAGTAGTCTCCGAAGGGATAAATACAAGTCCAGTGTCGTTTTAAAGGGAACCTTATACGGTTCTACTCGCAAAATTGTGGAAATCTCAGGTAACTGTGATGACGATGGATATCGATCACACTCCGTTCTTTCCAAAGTAGACCACAGAGGCTCAACAATATTGAGATTTTGTGACTGTGGTGGGCACGAGACCAGTGTAGAGTCCACAAAACCGGTACTAGACGATGCAAGCTGTGCGAATTGAGGCCATGTCAACTTGCAGCACAGCATCACGATTGGGGAACAAACACTGTACCATGAAGCAGATCTGTTCGCGCAAAATGGTCCTACAATACTTGGCAGTAATACGATCTTCAAGAGTAGACTCCAGGACCATGCACTGCCACGATCTGACTGCCCAAATCACCACCAAACCCCAGCCACTCTTGGGACGTAAACTAGGCCAGAAATTTTCAGCACTGTGAAACACAAACTCACTTGACCAGATTACTTTCTTCCATTGCTCCACAGTCCAGATTCTATGGCTTTGGCAGCACCATTCATCGTTTAGGGCACTGATGACTGGATTTGGAATTCCAACTGGCCCTGCTGTTTCCTGCTTATAGAGCTCACTTCGCGTTGTTTTGGTGCTGACAGGGTTCGCGAGTGTGACATTCATTTCTGCAGTGATTTTTTGCAGCTGCCTTCCTGTTATTTTTCGTCACAATCCTCTTAAATGTGTCCGTCACGGCACTCAACGCACACTATCGTCCACGTTGTGGCTTAGCGGATGATACTTTTCTAATTTCCCCGTGTGCGGTATACAATCTTCGATACGGTGCCGCTCGAAACAGCAAACACTTTGGCTGTCTTGCTTACGGAAGCAACCACCATAGGAGCATGAACAATTCGCCAATGTTCGAACTCACTTAGCTCCGACTTAGTGCACTCAGAAATACACAGAACACTGTTCTGTCCACAACTGCCTCTTGCGAGGTATTGAGGACGCTGTACAGGCGGCGTTCGTGGCCAAACACAACCTCGCAACATGCAGGCTTGGCTAGTACAGTCATTGATGTTCAAACGTGCAATTCTCGCGGTGTACTTTCTGCGCATCACTTGTTTTCTTTTATGCATGTTCCCAGTAGATGGAACCATCTCCTTGAAGAAAACTGTTATATGCAGAACGTCTTCGAAAAATTGGTGTTTGCCGTTTCTTTTTTCTTTTGTAATTTAGGAGGATAAAGCGTTTAGAATATACTGTGATACGGTAACGTTACCTACACTACGGAACGTACGATTAAATAAACAACTGCTGTTTTTTGTCCTCTTAGTTCATGTAAAAAGTTTCGAGAAGAACCCACAGATGATTCAATTAAGGGGAGGTTTACTACCTTTGGCCCCAAAAACAACACATTCTTTGAGAATTTTTTTCTCAGGCTGTGTTATAGGTATCAATGGCGAAATTAGTCAAAACGTTTATTAATATCTCCTGTACAAACTGGAATTTTTTCGACCGGAAACGTCGAAGAGAAAAGGCGTAAGTGCCGTCGGAACGAAACAAAATTTCGATGTAGACCTCTACGCACGGTATGTCACAGGTCAGCCGGCTCGTCTGAAATCAAAATTGAGCTGACGTTAGCGAAGTATATAAGATTCTTTAGGAGTTGTATCTCGCTTAAGTTATTTGGACTATAGGAAACAAAATGACGTCCATTTGAACAATGATATGTTTTTTCATCGGTTTTTTCGAATTCGTCAGCCAATTAAAAATATTTATAGTTGATGGATCGGAACAAAAGTGGTACAACTCCTAGACAATTTAGTTGGCTTCGTTGGAAACAAAGAACCATGCCAATCGGTTCAGTAGATCTGAAGTTACCATACCGCGCGGTAAAAAAACGCATTTCGAGGAAAACGCGTTGCAAGTTTTGACTACATATAAATGTAATATTATGCAACCCACGTTCAATCTACTCCTCCTAGAGGGCGTTCTGCTCGATCTGGGCCATCCTGCGCTGCTCCAGAGCCGCTCGTACGGCCGGTGACAAGCCGTTTTCGGCCGCTTGAATCCGGTGGTCGTCTGAATGCTTGGCGAACTGCGTCGAATAGAGTCCCAGGGTGACGTCCATCGTTGTCATGGTCTTCAGAATTGCTGATTACCCTTAGTTGAAGCTGCTCACTGCAAGGAAAGTCGCAATCTCCACAGTCTTCGCAGCAGAACGCAAATGCTTTGGGGCTAACTTCCAAACACACACGTTCGAACTTTCATTTGAATTGTGTGTGTTTCCTCCCAAGCACCAGTATGATAACTCGTCCTCCGATAGAAAAATACTGGTGCGTGAAAAAGGCCGATTTCAGGCAGGTGCATTTTTCTGTTCAACCGCGAATAACAAATATTTCCGTTCCGTATTCGGAAAAACGGTTTCAGTGGTGGATTCCAAACACTTTTATGGATCTAAAAATGCAATTTTAAAAATTCGCTTTTTGGAACCAAAAGATAGTAAACTTCCCCTTAAAACGAGTGTATCATTGTTCGTTTCATCTCGTCACTACTGCGAACATTTTTTTCGATGTAGTGCTGGGTGTACATTCAGCAACGACCTATACTTTCACATTCTAGTGCCACTGCCTTCATAGTTTCAGGTGTTTTGCGTATGTCAATTACTCCTCTAAGATATACATCGGAGGAAGTAAATAAATACTTAAAAATCAATGGTATTCACTTCCAACATTTCATAAAATATTGATGAATCTCTCAAATTTTTTGAATGTAGTGTTTTAGTCTCGTTACGTCTCAGGAAAATTGCATTGACCAGCAATATAAACTTCCCCATTCATAAAATTTAAACTAAAATATGAGGAGGTTAAAGATACATGTGCTTGAACAAGAACTAGAGCTGAGTACAGGAGTTGTCAAGATGACAGAAAAAGTAGGTGGAAGAACAGGCTGGTGTGAAGGCGGGAGTTTTTCGTGTTAAACAACAAAGCGAAATTACACATCGTTGTGAAACTAAATCTACCTCTTTCTTTTTTCTGTATTTTGCTACTGCTTTTATCCCGCATTGAGCGCAGGGTCGGCAGGGTTAAGTACGGAATTGGCAAGGTTAATTTTAAGGGGTGGCCGGATGTACTTCCTGCCGCAGTGCATTCAAGCTGCCTCGCCGCCATTTTGCCATACCACAGTGACACGCGAACAGTTTACAAACTCAGCCGTTTCGGAAATGCTTCCATCCTTGGCCTGAAAGCCAATGATCATTCACTTCCTAAGACCAGATAAATCGCTCCGTTACAGTATTACGACAGTGACTACAGTGTATTCCGTGTCCCCCTGACACGCCTTTTATACTCTCCACTGCTAGTGCTGCCACCTGTCGTCTGTGTATGGTCACTGCACGATGACGTCGAACACAGGTGGTCATTGGACCGTGTATCACTAAAGTTACTACGTTATGAATTCAACTCATATGATTGTAACTTACTATGAAGTCGAAATTGGCAATGATATCATTTCTGTAAAGCGAGGCTCAAAAAAATTTAAAAACATTGTTTCCGAGGCGGTCAGTATGTTGTTCTAATATAGCATGCCGGGTCTGTATCACGCAAATATAGCTTGAACAATTTTAATAAACATTTTTGGAACAGTGATTAAAATTTTTTATATTTTTTGTTTTTAAAATTCAGAATTCTGAAACAAAAATAGCATTTGAAACTAAGAATACTTCGCAAAATAAAACATACTGTAGGTAATGATAACGACAGATTTCTCAGATGGGGGTTTACAAGACCCAGTATGGTGATTGTAGAAAAATATACATCGGCCAAACAGGCCGGAGCTTTACTACACGATACAAAGAACATACATCAGGAGCCGCACGAGCAAAATCAGTCTTTAGTCATCACATAACTTTTAATAAGCATGCCGAAGTGACGGTACAACAGAATTTGAAAGTCCTTCATTACGCTAATAAAGGCTTATTATTAAATATTTTGGAGGAGATCGACATATATGCCCATTATAGAGATGAACCGTCAGTGCTTCTCAATGAACAGTTAGATTTTCGTGAAAAACATTTTTATGATCTTTTTGACGAAATTCTATGAACACATATGTACTCTTTTGTTCAGAGAATCAGAAGACCCAGTTGTATTCCTGGCAGAAATGAACCTTAGGACAGTACGTAAATATTTATATCACAATTTTAAACTTCCAACTAGAAATATTACGAAATACGACTCCATTTTTAATAAATCAGTTTTATACCATTTTAATAAAAGAAAGATAGAATGAATCTAGCATAGATGTATACTTGCAGTCGAGTCACAACTCACATATCGATATCACGCCTCAATGCCAAAGACCTTCACAACATCGTTGACTTTGAAACCGTTGTGGTAGTACCACCTTAGCCCATAGAGGGCACGCTGACTATACATCGTCTGTACAGTTATTTTAAAGCTTTTAATTGATATTTTATACAACATTTAAGTAGTTCCATGGCTGTAAAGAGATATTATACGCAACTATTTTTATGTTATTATTGTACTTTGTGTTTTTAAGTTTTGACGATTATGTGAACCCATTTTTATACTGATTGGTTGATGTGAGGTGGAAGGAGAAGAGGTAGGCGGAGCATCTTCGTACTTAAGCGTATGCTCTTCACTTGCTGGCACCAGTTGACATCACAGCAGCTGAGAAGAGTACTCCACCTACCATCTTCGAAGGATGCCATGGGTATAATAAGTCTTATTGGTTTTTATTCTTATAAGCTTTCGAAATGTGGTGCTACAGAAGAATGCTGAAGATTAGATGGGTAGATCACATAACTAATGAGAAGGTATTGAATAGAATTGGGGAGAAGAGGAGTTTGTGGCACAACTTGACAAGAAGAAGGGACCGGTTGGTAGGACATGTTCTGAGGCATCAAACCAGTCTGAGGACTGAACACAAAAACAACCTTTTGTCTTATTTTATTGTAAATCTAGTAAGGTTTCCATTACTTTCTAAAATAAATTACAGGTCTAATTATGTCATGTAATATGACCGAAACCGGTCACCCATGTTCTTGTAACATACGTGGTGTGATTAAGACTGAGTTTTAAAAACAAAAAAATTTAAAATATAGCTTGGTTTGTCATAATGGTACTCAAGAGCTTCCATAAGAAATACTGTTCCGTGTATCTCCTTCCCTGTATCTGATTCTCCTCTTCCTAACTTTCTCCGAATGTTTCTGCTTTCTCTGTGAATTCCCGCCTCTTTCCTTTCCTTTTCTTTCGCAGTCCCTTTTGCCTTTAATTTCTGTCTCTACTTTTCTTATGCTTTCTTTCTTAGTCTCTCCCTCTCTGTCACTCCCTCTCTAACTCAAACACACACACACACACACACACACACACACACATACACACACACACACACACACACACACACACACACACACACACACACACACACAAGTGTGTCAGGACACAAAGAAGGGATTTCCTTCCCAATACCGGGTTCAATGAAATGCTTTTCCCCTCTCTCGATATGCGGAATCGCGCTGCAGAATTTCGTTGCAGTCTAGCGAGGTTGCTTCTGGAGTGAGGGCTGCAGCTGCAAGATGACACATACCGCCGACATTGCTTCTTTTCACATCCTCCCCTTCCGCGCAATTTTAATTCATTCAACGATATGAATCACTCGGCCGTATTTGGAAGGTTCAGGTCCTGGATTGATATCGACGTCCTGCTCATAATCGTGGCAAAGGAAGGTAATTGCGAGTACTATCGCATTTAAAATCAGGCACTGTACGTGGCGGTTGATGTGGCAGATGCAGTTACTATCTGTTTGTTTTCATACTCCCAGAAAGTGTGGATGTCGCGGGGGCGTACTAAAAAATTGTCTCCGAATTCATGTGAAAAATCTTAAAGTTTTTAAAGCAAAAAAACGTTACTAAGATTTTACATCTTTGTTCTTCACGTCTACATACTTGCTGCCGTCTGCTGCTAGAGGGCTCCGAAATGTGGCGCGCAACATGGCAGTCATCAAAATTTGTGCTCTCGAAGTAGATGAAGTTGAGGAATTCTGTTACCTGGGCAGCAAATATCCCATAATGGATGGAGCAAGGAGGATATAAGAAGGAGACTACCACAGACAAAAAGGGTAATTCTGGCCAAGAGAAGTCTGCTAGAATCGAACATAGGTCTTAATTTGAGGAAGAAATTTTAGGCAACGTACGTATCGAGCACTGCATTGTATGGTAGTGAAACATGGACTGTGGGAAAACCGGAACGGAAGGGTAGTCAAGCATTTGAGATGTGGTGCTACAGACGAATGTTGAAAATTAGTTGGACTGGTAAGGTAAGGAATGAGGATGTTCTCTGGAGAATCAGCGAGGAAAGGAATATGTGGAGAACACTGACAAGAAGAAAGTACGGGATGATAGGACATGTGTTAAGACATTACGGCGGGGTTGAAAGTGCTATTCTCAAATTCAAATGAAGAGGTAGGCAAGGGAGAGGAATTCGTGGCGGGCAGCATCAAACCAGTCAGAAGACTGATGAGTGAAAAAAAGAAAAAATCCGGGTGTCTAACGTGTCGGTGCGTGTGGCACAGCGCGCTGTAATCGAGTTTCAAATTCCAAGAGTCCGTCCATACGTAGGGCATCCTCTCGTTCAGCATTGCAATAACAGACTACACACGAGTGTTACGGCATTCTCTGTCATCGATCACCCTCCATACAGTCCCGAGTTGGCCCCTATCCGATTTTAATCTGTTTCCAAAACTTAAAGAACGGCTTCACTTTGATAGTGACGAAGCGGTGCAATCAGAGGTGAGATTGTGGCGCCGTCAACAGAGTCAAACATTCTACAGTGACTATCACAAACTGGTCTCTCGTTGGAAGAAAAGGGATCGTCGTCAAGGTGGTTACGTTGAGAAATAAATACAGTACTGGCCATTAAAATTGCTACACTACGAAGATGACGTGCTACAAACGCGAAATTTAACCGACAGGAAGAAGATGCTGTGATATGCAAATGATTGGCTTTTCAGAGCATTCACACAAGATTGGCGCCGGTGGTGACACCTACAACGTGCTGACATGGGGAAAGTTTCCAACCGCTTCTCATACACAAACAGCAGTTGACCGGCGTTGCCTGCTGAAACGTTGTTGTGATGCCTCGTGTAAGGAGGAGAAATGCGTACCATCACGTTTCCGACTTTGATAAAGGTCGAATTGTAGCCTATCGCGATTGCGGTTTATCGTATCGCGATATTGCTGCTCGCGATGGTCGAGATCCAATGACTGTTAGCAGAATATGGAATCGGTGGGTTCAGGAGGGTAATACTGAACGCCGTGCTGGATCCCAACGGCCTCGTATCACTAGCAGTCGAGATAACAGGCATCTTATCCGCATGGCTGGAACGGATCGTGCAGCCACGTCTCGATCCCTGGGTCAACAGATGGGGGACGTTTGCAAGACAACCATCTGCACGAACAGTTCGACGACGTTTGCAGCAGCATGGACTATCAGCTCGGAGACCGTGGCTGCGGTTACCTTCGACGCTGCATCACGGACAGGAGCGCCTGCGATGGTGTACTCAACGACGAACCCGGGTGCTGGAATGGCAATACGTCAGTTTTCCGGATGAATCCAGGTTCTGTTTACAGCATCATGATGGTCCCATCTGTGTTTGGCGGCATCGCGGTGAACGCATATTGGAAGCGTGTATTCTTCATCGCCATACTGGCGTATCACC
Source organism: Schistocerca piceifrons (assembly GCF_021461385.2). NCBI lineage: Eukaryota > Metazoa > Arthropoda > Insecta > Orthoptera > Acrididae > Schistocerca > Schistocerca piceifrons. Next base: position 114,510,016 of record NC_060147.1, on the reverse strand, counting down.
CAGCGTGATGGTATGGGGTGCCATCGGTTACACGTCACGGTCACCTCTTGGTCGCATTGACGGCACTTTGGACGTAACATTTCAGATGTGTTACGACCCGTGGCTCTACTCTTCATTCGATCCCTGCGAAACCCTACATTTCAGGAGGATAATGCACGGCCCCATGTTGCACGTTCTGTACGGGCGTTTATGGATACAGAAAATGTTCGACTGCTGCCATGGCCAGCACATTCTCGAGATCTCTCACCAATTGAAAACGTCTGGTCAATGGTGGCCGAGCAACTGGCTCGTCACAATACGCCAGTCACTACTCTTCATGAACTGTGGTACCGTGTTGAAGCTGCATGGGCAGCTGTACCTGTACATGCCATCCGAGTTTCGTTTGACTCGATGCCCAGGCGTATCAAGGCCGTTATTACGGCCAGAGGTGGTTGTTCTGGGTACTGATTTCGCAGGTTCTATGCACCTGAACTGCGAGTAAATGTAATCACATGTCAGTTCTAGTATAATATATTTGTCCAATGAATACCCGTTTATCATCTGCATTTTTTTTCTTGGTGTAGCAATTTTAATGGTCAGTAGTGTAGAAACAACATTATTTTTAAGTCGCAATTCTACTTGCCCAACGACTGAGAGACGCGATGTAAGTCTAGTGCTATATTCGTATTCCCGTTGAGTACTAACAGGGGCAGTCAAACACGGAGAGTAACCAGTACGGTAGACCAGCAGCGGCAGAACAGCGCTACTGCTCCATGGCTCTGAGCACTATGGGACTCAACTGCTGAGGTCATCAGTCCCCTAGAACTTAGAACTAGTTAAACCTAACTAACCTAAGGACATCACACACATACATGCCCGAGGCAGGATTCGAACCTGCGACCGTAGCGGTCTTGCGGTTCCAGACTGCAGCGCCTTTAACCGCACGGCCACTTCGGCCGGCTACTGCTCCATGGAGGCAGCTGTCAGCGCGCATCAGGGCGGTGCTTTCGCTTTTGGAGTACCGGTTATTCTCCGTCTTCTTCTGTCCCAGTTAATATATATCGGCAAGTAAAATTCTGCTTTAAGAATCGTTGTGTTTGTAGTGGTCGGTGGGTGTCGCATGTGAGACGTGCTGAGCGGGATGTGTGAACTGACTCGATCTATACTTTGCAAAAAATTGCAGGTATCTGCCGAAACACCACAGAAAATGCGTCTGAAGGGTCTTAGGAGACACTCCGTGTATTTTTAATCTTTTATTCTCAGTATATAATGTCCACTGTAATGTTAAAGCGGAGGAGCTTGTGGCACGACTAGAAGAAGGGATCGGTTGGTAGGACATGTTCTGAGGCATCAAGGGATCACAAATTTAGGATTGGAGGGCAGCGTGGAGGGTAAAAATCGTAGAGGGAGACCAAGAGATGAATACACTAAGCAGATTCAGAAGGATGTAGGCTGCAGTACGTACTGGGAGATGATGAAGGTTGCACAGGATAGAGTAGCGTGGAGAGCTGCATCAAACCAGTCTCAGGACTGAAGACCACAACGACGACAACAACAACGTTAAAATTGGCTTTCTTAGTTTATTTAGCCCCTTTTAGCAATGTGGCGATTATCTCTTACCCCTTCGGACACTGTTTCACATTGATTATTTAGGGCTTTCCTTTTGTCCAATGACAATAAAAAGAAAATGTCAGGCAGGAGGAAAATCTAACTGAATACCCTGCGACTTTGGAGGTCCTAGGTCAATTGCAACTCATCTAAAAAAAAACATTAGGGTTGCTGCTATGCCTGCCCTCTTCCTGCATTCCTCCTCAGCCCTGGCGTATCTGAATATTTACGACACAGCAGAGATACCCACTTAATCTACGACAATTTGAATAAATTATAAAGATTTCGGTGCCATTCTTAACCAAAATATAACATCACGCTAGCCATTGTTGATATTCTTGGCAAAAACGATATACTGAAATGGGTGACAACTTAAAGGGGGGGGTTTACTATCTTTGGCCCGAAAAAGTATGTTCTTTCAGAATTTTTTTTCTCGGGATGTGTTATAGAAAATTGTTCAAATGGCTCTGAGCACTATGGGACTTAACATCTATGGTCATCAGTCCCCTAGAACTTACAACTACTTAAACCTAACTAACCTAAGGACATCACACACATCCATGCCCGAGGCAGGATTCGAATCTGCGACCGTAGCAGCCGCACGGCTCCGGACTGAGCGCCTAGAACCGCTAGACCACCGCGGCCGGCTGTTTTATAGATATCAATGTCAAATTTGGTCAAAATGTTTGTTATTTCCTCTACAAACTGGAATATTTTTCGACCGGGAAAGTCTAATAGCAAAGGGGGAAGTGCCGTCGGAACGAAACAGAATTGCGATGTAGACCTCCACGCGCGGTATGTCACAGGTAAGCCGGCTCGCCTGAAATCAAAACTGAGCTGACGACAGCGAAGTATATAAGATTCTTTAGGAGTTGTACCTCGCTTAAGTTATTTGCACCATAGGAAACAAAACGGTGGCCATTTGAAAAAACAGGGTTTTTTCATCGATTTTTCGACTTCATCGGACACGTAAAAATATAGTTGATAGATCGGAATAAAAGTGGCACAACTCCTGGACAATTTAGTTAGCTTCGTCGGAAACAAAGAATAATGCCAATCGGTTCAGTAGATTTGAAGTTACCATACCGCGTGATAAAAAAATAAGTCATTTCGAGACAAGCGCGTTTGAAGTTTTGACTACATATAAATGCAACACTATGCAACGTACGTTCAATCTGCTATTGCGGGTCCGTAAACTAGTCCCTCATAGAGGGCATTCTGCTCGACCTGGGCCATCCTGCGCCGCTCCAGAGCCGCTCGTACGGCCGGTGACAACCGGTTTTCGGCCGCTTAAATCCGGTGGTTGTCCGAATGCTTGGCGAACTACGTCGAGTAGAGTCCCAGGGTGACGTCCATCGTTGTCACGGTCTTCAGAATTGCTGAATACCCTTCGTTGAAGCTGCTCACTGCCAGGAAAGTTGGAATCTCCACAATCTTCGCACCAGAATGCAAATGCTTGGGGGCTAACTTCCAAACACACGCGTTCAAACTTTTATTTGAATTTTGTGTGTTTCCTCCCAAGCACCAGTACAGTAACTCGTCCTCCGAAAGGAAAAAAAACTGGCGCGTGAAAAAATTCCGATTTGAGGTAGGTGCACTTTTTTTTTATTCAACCACGAATAACAAACATTTTCGTTCCGTATTCGGAAAAACCGTTTCAGGGGTGGATTCTAAACACTTTTATGGATCCAAAAACGCAATTTAAAAAATTGAGTTTTTGAAACAGAAGATAGTAAACCTCCCCTTAATTATAAAATCCGCTTACTCTATTTTCAGTAGCGTGTACTGCGAATTTTGATGATTTTTGCCGTGTATGACGTCACAATAAAGTCAGTTCCATGTGTTTTTCCACAGTTCTCACATCCGAAAGTTACTTCAACGTGTTCTCATATATGACAGATCAGCTGTATTCGCAGATACGCCAAGTCGCTTGTTGACACCACACTGAAATGGAGACTTCGATACGTGCATTGACGATGTAGGAACGCCTTTGAAGTGGCAGTAGACAAATATCATTATGAAGTTAGTCAAAATATAAGTATGTGTGTTGTTGGTTCGCAGGTTCTCCGCGTTAAGAACTTGACGTTTCACTCCCGCAGCTTATATGTGCTTCGTGAACCTTTCAACTTCGCATCCTTTAAATGAACTCCGCTGTAGAACTGAAACATATATGGATTACTATGCGATCAGACAACTTTGACGATTGAATTCGGCAAACTCTGTCCAGGCATCCACAAGAATTTTCGAACGCCGTAAAAGGGAGACATCGTTCAGTTAAGAAGAGGAAGAAGTTATCTGACATTATTTCTGTCCTTTTTCATATGCTTTCACATTCGGATTTTTACACATCTCAGAATACTTCACCTGATTAGAGCTCCAGCAATTTCGTGCTACAGCAGAAGTTCCCTACGATTAGGCGCTATTTATCTGCAGCACAGTTGTTATTATATGTCGTAATAAATCGTTAGTAAAATACTCACCCTTCTGCGATATTTTTCTCGGGAATTCTTCTATTAGAATCTGAAGTAGTTGTGATTTGTTAGGAATATCTACATTTCTTAGGACAATATGAATTAGTTAACAGGTTTTCGTGGACGTTGTCAAGGGAAATAATGTTAAATATATGTGGAGTGAACACACCGTTTTGATTGTACAGCCATTATGAATCAAGACACAAAGGAAATCAAAACATTAGATGCCAGTGGGCATTGATTTATATTAGTGGAGTAAGCTGAAAACTTGTGCCACGCCGGGATTCAAAGCGAGGTCTCTCGCATACTAGGCAGATGCCCTGACGACTACGCCATCCAGACAGCACACCTGCCTAGTAAACGGTAGACCTTATTTCGAATCCCGGTCCGGCATAAACTCCCAGCTTGCCCCGTTGATACAAATCAGTTGCCACTGGTAGCTAATGTCTTTAATCCCTTTATGTCTGGAAATAAAGTTGTTTGCGAGCGTCATATCTCCGTCTTCAATGAACGTCAGATGACAACATATTGTTTATCCATTATTTTAAAAAAAATGAGATCAGAGCACGATATCATCATTGATATTTAAACGTTGAGTAGGATAAGGTCGCGGATAGACAACGCAGGTGAATTCATTCGCCAAGTTCTACAGTCGTCCTGAGGAATGAGGAGTGACGGAGAAACATAAGAGTGCTGAATACGGGGGAAATGTGCGTCCCTATAGCACGAAATTCTGATACATCTGTTACGGTGTTCGTAGCGCTTCGCAGGATTCTTTGTTTTCCTCTTTTGAAGTTCACATCAGAAGCTGTTGTGCCGTGTTACCAGGACCCAAAATGTTTTCATTGTCATGGGCAACACCGTTCAAGTCTTCAATTTCTCTTAGACATATCTTTGGAGTTTGGAAATCCCCACACCGGTGCGCCGTGAAAGCCGTATTCCATCGCTAATGACGACTGCTTTTCCTCCGAGTATCCCACGCCTATAGCAAAATTCAAATGGCTCTGAGCACTATGGGACTTAACATCTATGGTCATCAGTCCCCTAGAACTTACAACTACTTAAACCTAACTAACCTAAGGACATCACACACATCCATGCCCGAGGCAGGATTCGAACCTGCGACCGTAGCAGTCCCGCGGTTCCGGACTGAAGCGCCTAGAAACGCACGGCCACCGCGGCCGGCACGCCTATACCATCAACGTACCTTCTCGAATGGGGAGAGTCTGACGTTTTAGGGACGTAGTGTGTGCTAGGTAAACCACAGAGACGCAATGCAGTGGTGAACAAAATACTGGCTGGAAAAGAACATAACCAAAGTTGCTAGAACTCTATAATCCTTCGTGGATTATTTTTGGTATATTGTGTCGATTTGAAAGAATGCCCTTGTTACAGTCAAGTTCACTATCGCTGGAGGGACCAAACAAAAATTGCTTAGAATAACGGGTGCGACTGAAAAATTGTTGTTAATGTACAGTAAGGGAAAGATTTTGTTTCAGTTTCTGATGTCCATAAACATTTTTTACCATTTTATTACTAAACTTTAAAATCATAAAAGTTAGCTCTTTGATTAGAGATTATTACAGAAGGTCTCTAGCGCCTGTTTCTACCTCGGCATACGGGGTGATGGGCAGAAATACTTCATACAAAAGTTTTGCTTATCGAGTGATAAAGACTTGAGAATTTGATTTTTCTACACGTGAAAGACAGCGTATTTACTGTGTGCTACGACAAGAAATTAAATAATAGAATCTGTTGCAAGCCACTTAAGTACTTCTGGTCACCAAAGTGTACGAATGGACTTAGAGGAAGGGTGTTATTACTGTGAACATTTTTTAGAGTCAATGGAAACGATAAAAAATATATTTTACACTAACTTCTGAGATTATTGACCGTTTTAATATCATTAGTGTCATTTGGCACTGAAAATGAAAAAATGAGGCATTTTGCCGAAACAGGACTGGGAAATACGTCTTTTCGACACTATAATACTAATTGTGTGGGTACTTTTAGGAACGCCAACTACCATACAGTTTTTTTTTTTTTTGTAACCATTTTTCATCTCACCAATGATAGTAAAATTCGTTTCATGTTACCATCGAATCGTCGAAACGAACAAAAAAAGTCCCAAAAAGCAAAAGTGTTCGATTTGGAGAATTTAATTCGACAATATTATTTTCTCATTTAACTGCCAGATTTATTTTCAGTTACGATGACTGCAGTTTGGAAGGTAGCGTCAATACCAAGTAGAAAAGTTTCGAGCCGAAGCACAAATCGGAACAGTTTAAGTGTCCTCTGGGGGGTATATATATATATATATATATATATATGCTCAGGCACGAAATTTTTCATCCGAAAATGAGTGTACAGTTCCGAACACGGTGATTAGAAGCTCACAGTGAGAACCGAAATGAAAGTCCGATTCAAACCCTGGTTACCTACCCATTTTCTCCAAAAGTTCATCCGATGGCTCACAGTAGCCCGGAATATATTTTCATACAATAAAAATTGCTATTTCCGTTTCGGACGGGAAGCATTTTTTAAATTGACAAATGAACTGAATCAGTGCCTTATTCACTATCTTCAGACTAAAAAGAGGGAAGGAACAGAGGAGGTGTCCGATGAGAAGACGGAGAATAGTTATGAAAGTATGAAACACAACTGGACACGTAACATTCCACGAATGTACGTCAGAATACTTAGAATGCTTGGCCACGAGCAGCACATCGCTGTGAACTACAGGATTGCAAAAGCAGCACACAGCAGTTCACAGCGACGTCCTGTTCGAAGCCAGGTATTTTACATCTAAAGATGGTGTATAAGGCACTGAAGTTCTGGTCAAATGTGAATAATATAGTTTGCGACCGAGACGGAAATACAAATTTTAATATTAGTAACAGTTTGCGAGAGCTAAATACCAGTGACGATGTCGCCATTTGAAAATATTCAGCGTAATGTGAGGTCCAGAATTAAAGTAGGTATTAACAATTTTACAAATTTTATAGAGGAATAGGATCCATGAAATATCTACGATATCTTCGTCCAAAGTTTATTTGCAGACGAGTTTCGGAAAGTTTGTTTCCATTTTTAGTGATGTAAAACGAAAGAAGTAGGTATTACGTCAATAATAAAATGTAAGAATTGTTACACACAATTTTTTTCTTTTATCATAAAATAATGCGTGTGCTATTACGCCGTGTTCTAAAATAAGGCCAGCGTCACATCATGATACACTATTAAATTTTCAGTGGATCGCAGTTAAAAATATCCAAATGTTAAGAAGTACGTAATATTACATTAAAACAGTCACAGAGACAGAAACATCTGTTCCACAGTGTAGAAGATGCCTGAATATGTGGTATAGCTTACGAAAAAATATGTGCACAATGTACTACGGAAGTGTGAGTGTGAATAACCACAACCCGACATCTGATTTAAATGTACCATAGTCACATACATCGTGAAAGTGCTGGATTTGGTTAACATCTTAAAGGAACAGTGTATTTAATTAAAAATGTGTGCTGATGTGCTTACTGGAATCTCTATATATAAAAGGCAATGCCCCAACTGACTCACTGATTTATCAGCGCCCAGCCAAAGCGCTACGGGTAGAAACTTCACATGGCGTTGGTCTTATACAGTAGGCGTCGTCTACGGAAGGATTTTTCGATATTCCATTGCTAAGGGGGTGAGACAGGAGACGAAAAGTTTTGTGAAAGTACGTCGCTATTACTGCAGATCTGAAGCTAGAACTACGAAAACTGGTATTTTGTTCCTCGGTCAGAAATAAATAAGTGTTTCATGAGTTTTGGAAAGTAACCCTTATTGGGATGAAATACTGGTTGAAGACTTTTCTGAAAATAAATCATTATTAAACAACTACTAAAGTATTCTTATAATTACATCAATGAAAACTGATATTTAGTTGTTTTGGTTGCAAATGAAAAATACATTTTTATTCTTTTTGGAAATTCAACCCCTAAGAGGGTGAAATAGGGCCAGACTGATTCACAGATTCATCATCTCTCAGCCCACACCACTAAGGATAAAACCTATAGTTTAGATAGGGCGTTGATCTTAAACCGTAGGCATCGTCTAGGAAGAGACTGTTCCAATAGGGGATTAAAGGCTTTTTCAAAATATGTCACTATTAATGCAGTTTTGAACCTATAAATATGAAGACTGGTATTTCGTTTCACAGTCAGAAATTTAAAAAAATACGTGTTTCAGAACTTTTGGAAATTCAACCACTGAGTGGGTAAAATAGTGGGTGAACATTTTTTTTGCGAAATAAATTATTACACTAGTACTAAAGCATTGTTATAGCGGCGTCTAAGAAAACTGGTATTTCACATCTTGGTTGACGTTTTAAAAAATGTGTGTTTCACTGTTTTTGGAAATTCAAATCCTAAGGGGCTGAAACAGAGACTGAAAATTTTTAAGGAAGTATTTGGTTATAAAAAAAATTTTAAAGCTCATTCTATGAAAATTAGTATTTCCCTTCTCGGTTAGATATGAAGAAATATGTGATAGGGGATGAAAGTTTCTATGGAAATACCACCGCAAGAATGCAAAAAGCATGATTAAGAGTAACGTTAGAATCTAAATACTAGAGATGTTTTTTTTAGTTGGGACTACAAAACCATGTTTCTATGACCTTCATTAGCATGAAAAGTTTACAAGGCGTTGCAGGGCGTGCACAAGATAAAAATTCGATTAAAGTAAAAAAAAAAAAAAAAAAAAATCTGTCCACACCATACAATATACAGGAGTGAATTAGTGGGAGCTAAGCTAGTATACTACTATATTGTATTATCATATTAAACAGTGAAGGACATGCTTCTTAACATTAAAGTATTTTAACTGTAATGATTTCATAATTTATTATGAACTGTCATTGGTACTTATATTAAGAATTACAACACGAAACCCAAATGCTTATTTCGTAATTTTAAAAGAATGTTGTTAAAAAATCTCTTACATATAAAAAATGCTTACCTTTTATTATGGACTTAGAAACATTTGATTTTCTTTTACTGCATTCAGAATAGAAAAATCTTTCAGAAACGGTCTGCAAATGAATTTTGAGTAAAAAGACCTGTAGCTTTCGTTATGGATTCTCTTCTTGTACTAAATTAACAACACAGCTGTATGCACAAGCAAGCCATCCACTACAGGGAATTGCATCAATACAGGTATTAGTGGTTGTGTACAGGAAATTTGATTTAACAACAAGGGGGGAAAAAGAAGCGAATCGTTACCAAGGAAGATAGCTTGTACATCATATGTGTCGGTTGTCGCTAGTTGCGTTAAACGCGGCGGCGTTTACTCACGTTTTGCGTCGGCAGCCTGCAGCAGCACCAGCGTGACGGCCAGAGCGAGGACAAGGGCCATAGCTGGGAGTCGAGCGCAGCCTGGCTGGGCGGGAATCTGCTTGGCGGACATCTCTGCTCGGCGTTCGAAGTCGGGCCGGTCTGCTCGTGCGGGTGGATCGCGCTCGCTCGCTGTCCACAGGACGTGTGGACGCGACGCGCCGGCCGCCGCAGTTTTAAACCGTCCGCGCGCCGCCGGACACGCCCATCGGCCAATCGGAGCGCGCGGCGGCGGCAGAGGTGGTGGGGGCTCCCTCCGGCGCGCGCCGTGCGGCGAGTGGGGGAAGGTCGCGCCGGCCGGACGGTTCTGTGGTGGCGACCCCGACAGGACAGCACAGGTGGTCCGTTCTGGTAAGAGACAGCGGGGCGCAATAGAACCGGAATCACCTGCTATTGGAGGCTGTGTCCCAAAGGTCGCCACGCCACCGCAGGTTGTGGGCGGTACCGCCGCACTGCACTCACGGCTGTCAGCGACCACACGTGTAAATCTCAATCTCCACTGGTCAATAGCAACGCCCACTGATTTCACTGGGTGGAGCCCTACAGCCCTTAGACCATACTCATCTCTTATGGGGAAAACACCTATTACCGCCACGTGTCAAGAATCACAACTAATTATCGGTCACCTAATATTTCATAGTGACAGAATTATCGAAAGCAGTTGTAATATTCTGTCAAACCTAACAAAACCAAGGCAGCTTCCATTACGCGCACTAGTAACGGGAGGGGAGGGAACTTGATGCGAAAAAATTCTTTAACTGTTGTTACGTCAAAAACATACTTTTTAAAGAGGTACTCATCTGTGAACAGGATCCAGTAATCTGAAAATACCTTTTAGCACCCTCTCAGCAATATCGACACACTTCTGTTCTGCCAACTTTATGATCACCACAACAAAATTTTTAAAAATCCATATTTCCTCTATTGTCGTTGGCTTTTACTGCCATCATACTTATAAAGATATATTGATGTGTAAGTAACGTCTTGAACCTGGAAATACTTCTTATGACATTTATTGGAGAAGTGATATCTTGTGCAGAGACCTAAATTTTTTAGTTAAGTTTAACTGAAAAATTTGAATCATATGTGCAATCTGGTAGAGACTTCATTAAAAACAATAATTTTTTTAATTTTTAAATATAAAGTACTTGACTATTGTATAATAACTACAAAAGATGGCCATAAAATACTCCCCCTTGCGAAGGTATTGCAGTGGTTACAGAATCTGAGTTTCTTTGGGATCGGTAGTTCACTGTACATGTCGTTTAGTTCTGACGCCAGGAACAGAACGAGGAAAGTTACCCTAAGCTGTTCAAGAAATATAAAGGTGGGCGCCACATCATCTGCATGGGGAGACATTGAAATACAAGTCCCACAGGATTCGGTTATTGGCCAACTGATTTTCTAGCTTTGATAAATCATTTTATCTGAATCAGGTGGTAGACTTACTCCTGTTAGCAGATGATTCGAGCATTGATGTGAAGAAGAAGCAAACAAGTATAGACAAAAAAAACTGTAAATCATTTCTGCGAAAATTACTGTTTTGCATAAATGGTCTAGCTATAAGGAAAGGAAAGGAAAGAGGAAGCTTATAAAATTTTACATTACGAAAAGTATCCCTACCGTCCATTAACCTGGTACACGAGCAAGAAGTTAGAAACGGGATCGAAAGTTCTATGTTCTAGGGTGGCGTATATAGATGATAAACTAGAACTGGAAAAATCATGAAATAAACCTGCTAAGGCGTTTGAGTTCTTTTGACATAAAAATAACTGACAAGATCGGAGAAATACAAAGCAACAAATCAACATGTGTTTCTCTTAATTCAGTGATGCCTTACGACATTATATTCCATGGTAATTTCTTGCTTAGACAAAAATTAGTCATGACACAAGACAAAGTAATTGGAATTATTTTTGGGGTTCACACATGTTAAGTGTTGCAGACATCTCTTTAAGCAGAGCGAAATATAAACCACAGCCCCCCAATACTTGTATTATTTGCTGTGAACAAGCAAGAAGAGACATTCACAAGAACCACTCTAGAATGAGAAATGTTCTGCATTATCTAATAATAAATCTAAATTTGGCACAGAAAGAGATGAAATGTGGAGCTATAAAAGACTTTGATACACTGTCCACTGGATTAAAATGTCTGACAGAGAGATGAAATGTTTTCAAATGTAGATTAAAGATGTTTCTCCTCAGTTCCTCCTTCACAACTACAGAGGAATTCCTCAAAATAAATAATTGCTCCTTTATACAGCAGAAAATGTGTAAATTGCCAGCATGTAGACACACAAATATTTTTCATCCTTTTTCTTTTAGAAAAAATATCTGTTGATTGTTTGTTCATTGACATGTTTCACATCATAACGTTCAGCATGAATATGATCTCCGGAACATGTAACTAACGACAATACGTTTAATGGCGTCTCAGGTGAATGGACGGCTCCTAAGTCTCTTGATTTGTTAGGTGTCCAGTCGATCATTTGTGGGTACTTTGAATGTTTAAGCAGTTAACGTAACACTGCGGAAATAATTTTCATTTTATGCTACTTCATTTTCACTGTCCACATCGATGATTATCAGCTTTTATGTAGCGAATTCACATTTATCATCTTACAAATCAGTGATCTCTCATAATACTACGATGTGCGCACACGTATACGCGTACGTTTGTATTTTAGTCAGTGTTACTTGGAATTCTGGTTGATGCCAGTTGAGGTAAAGCTATAGGTGATAACATTCCACGATTATGCAGCTATTTGCTTGTAACGGCATGACAAAATTGATCGTAACAAATGAACATCATCAAATGCAGAAGTTTGAAATGAGTTTCAAAATTAAGAAAATAAATTGCTATTCTATGCCACAGTAGTTTATCAGCCGATGTTCCCTTCTCTGCAGCAAAACGGAACATGAAACATAAATTGCATCAATAACTGTCCAGTTAAAACTTATCATAAGTGATAAACCTCTGTTACTACAGAAAATGGGTGCACGAAACTTACGCCATGAAAGTGCAGCCAAGTCTGACTCATATGGGAATTTACGTAATGAATTTCGGACTGAGTCACTACACGGATATTACGCGATAACAGCTTAGCCTAAACTGAAAGGATTGACACCATAGTGACTCGCTTGGAATTTTACTTGATGGCGACTAAACACAAACTGACTGTGGGTTCGTGCACAACGCATACATGATGCGGTGCTTACGCCACTTACCATAAAATGTTGAAATACAAAGTTCTTACTTGTTGTTTACTTATTTGCGCCAACAGTTTTAGGGGTGATTTGATGTGGCTCGCCACGAATTCCTCTCCCCTGCCAGACTCTTCAATTAACAGCAAGACATCCCCCAACGTTTTAAATTACACTCCTGGAAATTGAAATAAGAACACCGTGAATCCATTGTCCCAGGAAGGGGAAACTTTATTGACACATTCCTGGGGTCAGATACATCACATGATCACACTGACAGAACCACAGGCAACAGAGCATGCACAATGTCGGCACTAGTACAGTGTATATCCACCTTTCGCAGCAATGCAGGCTGCTATTCTCCCATGGAGACGATCGTAGAGATGCTGGATGTAGTCCTGTGGAACGGCTTGCCATGCCATTTCCACCTGGCGCCTCAGTTGGACCAGCGTTCGTGCTGGACGTGCAGACCGCGTGAGACGACGCTTCATCCAGTCCCAAACATGCTCAATGGGGGACAGATCCGGAGATCTTGCTGGCCAGGGTAGTTGACTTACACCTTCTAGAGCACGTTGGGTGGCACGGGATACATGCGGACGTGCATTGTCCTGTTGGAACAGCAAGTTCCCTTGCCGGTCTAGGAATGGTAGAACGATGGGTTCGATGACGGTTTGGATGTACCGTGCACTATTCAGTGTCCCCTCGACGATCACCAGTGGTGTACGGCCAGTGTAGGAGATAGCTCCCCACACCATGATGCCGGGTGTTGGCCCTGTGTGCCTCGGTCGTATGCAGTCCTGATTGTGGCGCTCACCTGCACGGCGCCAAACACGCATACGACCATCTTTGGCACCAAGGCAGAAGCGACTCTCATCGCTGAAGACGACACGTCTCCATTCGTCCCTCCATTCACGCCTGTCGCGACACCACTGGAGGAGGGCTGCACGATGTTGGGGCGTGAGCGGAAGACGGCCTAACGGTGTGCGGGACCGTAGCCCAGCTTCATGGAGACGGTTGCGAATGGTCCTCGCCGATACCCCAGGAGCAACAGTGTCCCTAATTTGCTGGGAAGTGGCGGTGCGGTCCCCTACGGCACTGCGTAGGATCCTACGGTCTTGGCGTGCATCCGTGCGTCGCTGCGGTCCGGTCCCAGGTCGACGGGCACGTGCACCTTCCGCCGACCACTGGCGACAACATCGATGTACTGTGGAGACCTCACGCCCCACGTGTTGAGCAATTCGGCGGTACGTCCACCCGGCCTCCCGCATGCCCACTATACGCCCTCGCTCAAAGTCCGTCAACTGCACATACGGTTCACGTCCACGCTGTCGCGGCATGCTACCAGTGTTAAAGACTGCGATGGAGCTCCGTATGCCACGGCAAACTGGCTGACACTGACGGCGGCGGTGCACAAATGCTGCGCAGCTAGCGCCATTCGACGGCCAACACCGCGGTTCCTGGTGTGTCCGCTGTGGCGTGCGTGTGATCATTGCTTGTACAGCCCTCTCGCAGTGTCCGGAGCAAGTATGGTGGGTCTGACACACCGGTGTCAATGTGTTCTTTTTTCCATTTCCAGGAGTGTATTTCTTCGATGTATGTCGGTCTCTATCTTCCTCTACAATTTTTATCCTCTACAGATTCCTTAAGTAACATGGACGTTAATTCCTTATGTCTTTACACATGATTTGTACTCCAGTTCCTTATCCCACCAGTGTTTTCCATTCTTCGCCAGTTCTGCAGAGAACGCCATTTATTATCAGTCCACTTAATTTTCAGCGTTCTTCTATAGCACTACGACTCAAAGCGTCTGAGTCTCGTCTTTTCTGGTTCTCTCACAGTCAGTGATTCACTTCCATAAAATGCTACATTATCGGAAAATCCCTACTCAAATTGAGACTAACGTTTGATACTAGCTGACTTCTCTTGGCCATGAATGCCCTCTTTGCCCATGTTAGACTGCTTTTTATGTCCTCTTTGCTTCGTCTGTGACGACTAAGTGTAGCAGTATCTTAGCCCACTACGTCGTGCACAGTTCTGATGTTAAGTTAATCGGCAGTCTCACTTCTTTCATTACTTTCGTCTTTCACTGGTTTAGTCTCAATTCATAGTATGTGCTCACTAGGCTGTTCATTCCATTCGTCATATTCTGCTTCTCTTCTTCACTTTCCTCAGCAAATCTTATCACTGATACCCGTTCAACCTCAGTTGTATTCTCACTCCTGAACCCGTGATTTATTTCCATCACTGCTTCTCCTACGTACAGCTTTATTTTTCTGTCTTCGTTCTTGTATGTGTCGTAAATTACCCCCCTTGCAGCCTTGCTTCGATTATCAAATGCATTGTCAGATTGCCTCTGTGGTGCCATTACCTTTCCTAATGCCCAGCGGATCATCATCAAAAAAATCCTTGATTTTAATTTCACCTCCGTAGTACAACATTCTTGACGTCAGCTTTTATGCATGACCTGTTAAGCTGATTGTGCAATAGATCTCGCACTTATCTGGCCTTGCTATTTCGGAACTGTGTGGATGATATTTTTCTGAAACTCTGATTGCAAATCTCCAGTTTCGTAGATCCTAAATAACAACGTGAGTAGTCGTTTTGTTGCCACTTCCACCAATCATTTTAGAAATACAGAACAAATCTACATCTACATCTACATGGATACTCTGCAAATCACATTCAGGTGCCTGGCAGAGGGTTCATCGAACCTCCTTCACAGTTCTCGATTATTCCAGTCTCGTATAGCGAGCGGAAACAATGAACACCTATATCTTTCAGTACGAGCTCTGATTTCCCTTATTTTATCTTTGTGATCGTTCCTCCCTGTGTAGGTCGGTGTCAACAAAATATTTTCGCATTCAGAAGGGGAAGTTGGTGATTGGAATTTCGTGAGAAGATTCCATCGCAACAAATACGCCTTTCTTTTAATGATTTCCAGTCCAAATCCTGTATCATTTCTGTGACACTCTCTCCCATATTTCGCGATAATACAAAACGTGCTGCCTTTCTTTGAACTTTTTGGATGTACTCCGTCAGTCCTACCTGGTAAGGATGCCACACCGCGCAGCATTACTCTAAAAGAGGACGGACAAGCGTAGTGTACACACTCTCATTAGTATGTCTGTTACATTTTCTAAGTGTCCCGCCAATAAAACGCAGTCTTTGGTTAAACTACCCCACAACATTTTCTATGTGTTCCTTCCAATTTAAGTTGTTCGTAATTGCAATACCTAGGTATTTACTTCAATTTATGGCTTTTACAGTAGACTGATTTATTGTGTAACCGAAGTTTAACGAGATCCTTTTAGCACTCATGTGGATGACCTCACACTTTTCGTTATTTAGGGTGAACTGCCACTTTTCGCACCATTCAGATATCTTTTCTAAATCGTTTGCAGTTCGTTTTGATTTCTGACGACTTTATTAGTCTATAAACGACAGCGTCATCTGCAATCAACCGAAGACAGCTGGTCATATTGTCTCCAAAATCGTTTATATAGACAAGGAGCAGCAAAGGGCCTACAACACTACCTTGGGGAACGCCAGAAATCACTTTTGTTTTACTCGATGACTTTCCGTCAGTTATAACGAACTGTGATCTCTCTGACAGG
The DNA here is from genome assembly GCF_021461385.2 of Schistocerca piceifrons. Lineage (NCBI taxonomy): Eukaryota > Metazoa > Arthropoda > Insecta > Orthoptera > Acrididae > Schistocerca > Schistocerca piceifrons. The sequence goes on along the minus strand of NC_060147.1, from coordinate 114,493,766 downwards.
AAACCACAAATCTAGCCACATAACTGGGACGATATTCCATAAGCACGCAATTTCACTACCAGCCGCTTGTGTGGTACAGTGTCAAAAGCCTTCCGGAAATCCAAAAACACGGAATCGATCTGAAATCCCTTGTCAATAGCGCTCAACACTTCATGTGAAAAAAGAGCTAGTTTTGTTTCACAGGAACGATGTTTCCTAAACCCATGTTGACTGTGTGTCAATCGTTTTCTTCGAAGTAATTCGTAATGTTCGAACACAATATATGTTCTATATTCCTGCTGCATATCGACGTTAGCGAAATGGGCCTTTCTTGAATATTGGTGTGACCTGTGCAACTTTCCAGTCGTTGGGTACGGATCTTTCGCCGAGCGAACGGTTGTATATTATTGTCAAGTATGGAGCTAGCGCATCAGCATGCTCCGTAAGAAACCTAATTGGTATACACTCTGGACTAGAAAAGTTGCTCTAATTAAGTGATTTAAGTTGCTTCACTACTCCGAGGATATTTACTTCTACGTTACTCATGTTGGCAGCTGTTCTCGATTCGAATCCTGGAATATTTACTCCGTTTTCTTTTGTGAAGGCATTTCGGAAGGCTATGTTTAGTAACTCTGCTTTGGCAGCACTTTCTTCGATAGTATCTCCATTGCTATCGCGCAGAGAAGGCATTGATTGTTTCTTGCCGCTAACACACTTCACATACGACCAGAATCGCTTTGGATTTTCTGCCAGGTTTCTAGACAAAGTTTCGTTGTGGAAACTGTTATAGGCATCTCGCATTGAAGTGCGCGCTAAATTTCGAGCGTCTGTAAACGATCGCCAATCTTGCGGATTTTGCGTCTGTTTAAATTTGGCATGTTTGTTTCGTTGTTCCTGCAACAGTATTATAACCCGTTTTGTGTACCAAGGAGGATCAGCTTCGTCGTTTGTTATTTGGTATAGATCTCTCAATTGCTGGCGATACTATTTCTTTGAATTTAAGCTACTTCTGGTATACACTTATATTATCAATTTGGAATGAGTGGAGATTGTCTCTTAGGAAAGCGTCAAGTGAATTTTTATCTGCTTTTTTAATAGTTATCAATATCTTCCACCTTATTTGGTTACAAATCATCCAAAGTTCCCTTAAACTCTGCCACTAATACTGGGTCCCCTCTAACTTCCTTATCGAGTCCCATTTCTTCTTGTATGACGTCGTCACACAGTTCCTCTCCCATATAGAGATCTTCAATACACTCTTTCCGCTTGCCAAGTCTCTCCTCTACGTTTTACAATGGTTTTCCCCCTCCACACTTAATACTGACTAACACCTTTGCCATTACCAGAATGAGATTTTCACTCTGCAGCGGAGTGTGCGCTGATATGAAACTTCCTGGCAGATTAAAACTGTGTGCCCGACCGAGACTCGAACTCGGGACCTTTGCCTTTCGCGGGCAAGTGCTCTACCATCTGAGCTACCGAAGCACGACTCACGCCCGGTACTCACAGCTCCACTTCTGCCAGTATCTAGTCTCCTACCTTCCAAACTTTACAGAAGCTCTCCTGCGAACCTTGCAGAACTAGCACTCCTGAAAGAAAGGATATAGCGGAGACATGGCTTAGCCACAGCCTGGGGGATGTTTCCAGAATGAGATTTTCACTCTGCAGCGGAGTGTGCGCTGATATGAAACTTCCTGGCATGTCTCCTGGCATGTCTCCGCTATATCCTTTCTTTCAGGAGTGCTAGTTCTGCAAGGTTCGCAGGAGAGCTTCTGTAAAGTTTGGAAGGTAGGAGACTAGATACTGGCAGAAGTGGAGCTGTGAGTACCGGGCGTGAGTCGTGCTTCGGTAGCTCAGATGGTAGAGCACTTGCCCGCGAAAGGCAAAGGTCCCGAGTTCGTGTCTCGGTCGGGCACACAGTTTTAATCTGCCAGGAACTTTCATATCAGCGCACACTCCGCTGCAGAGTGAAAATCTCATTCTGGAAACATCCCCCAGACTGTGGCTAAGCCATGTCTCCGCTATATCCTTTCTTTCAGGAGTGCTAGTTCTCCAAGGTTCGCAGGAGAGCTTCTGTAAAGTTTGGAAGGTAGGAGACTAGATACTGGCAGAAGTGGAGCTGTGAGTACCGGGCGTGAGTCGTGCTTCGGTAGCTCAGATGGTAGAGCACTTGCCCGCGAAAGGCAAAGGTCCCGAGTTCGAGTCTCGGTCGGGCACACAGTTTTAATCTGCTAGGAAGTTTCACCTTTGCCATTAAATTCACTTATGGCTATTTTGGTTTTCCTATATGTTGAATCAGTCGTCCCGAAGACTGTTTCGTGTTGGATTTCTTCCCATTTTTACTGCACCCATTACGCCGTAGCTTCTCTGCATCTCCTATTTACTTCATTCCCAAGTGAATTAAGAGGTCTCCGAATTTTTCATTCTGCTTCAGGGTTTCCACAAAAAAAATTCGGAGGCATGACCTTTGAGAACGCCATCGTACATTGCTGTAACCTGTCTGTGTCTGGAACTTACTTCTTTCGTTGATCAACTGAACTATTTCTTCTGTTGTTCATTGTTTCTTCGCAGTTACTTTTCTTGTATCTATATTTGTGTACTCAATGGAAAAGAAAATTGAAGATCTGTTCGATGACGATGATTTGGCTAAAGAAAGGTTAAGAAAGCTTGATAATGGAAGCAAGACTGAAGAAAAATCAGTACGCGATCATAGGATCTGTCTACCTGAGAAAGCTTTCGGCAGTGTAAAATGGTGCAAGATGTTCCAAGTTCTGAGAAAAACAGGAGTAAGCTACAGGAAAAAGAGGGGTAATATACTATACATACAAGAACCAAGAGGAAGAATAAGACCTGAAGACCGAGAGCAAAGTGCTCGGACGAAAAAGGAGCTAAGATAGGAATGTCATCTTCCGCCCCTACTGTTCAGTATTTACATCTAAGAAGCAATGATGGGAATAAAAGAAAGTTTCAAGAGAGGAATTAAATGGCTCTATAATGGTTCAAATGGCTCTAAGCACTATGGGACATAACATCTGAGGTCATCAGTCCCCTACATTTAGAACTACTTAAACCTGACTAATCTAAGGACATCACACACATCCATGCCCGAGGCAGGAGTCGGACCTGCGACCGTAGCAGCAGCGCGGTTCCGGACTAAAGCGCCTAGAACCGCTAGGCCACAGCGGCCGGCGACGGATTAAAATTCCGGGTGAAAGGATATCAATGATTCACTGTTGGCAATCCTATCTCTGGTGTAGATGAAGAAGAATTACAAGATACATTGAATGAAATGAACAGTTGGATGAGCACAAAATATAGACATAGTAAGCCAAAGAAAAGCGAAGGTAATGAAAAGTAACAGAAACGAGAATAGCGAGAAAATTCACATCAAAATTGCCGATCACAAAGTAGAGGAAGTTTGGGGGGGGTGGAGGGGGGGGAGGGGTAGGACATCAAACGGGCCGACTTGGAGCAAGAGAGGCACCACAGGATATTTTAATTTTCACTATCTATACGTTTGCAAATAAATTCATAAAACTTTATCAGCATGACCAGGAAGGATTCAGGATTCACACTGATAGCAATGGAAGTTCAGATATATAACAAAACAATTTTTATTTTTACATGTGAAATTTCATTATTTTTCACCTACTATGGCTCCATTTGTTAATATAGGTACACTTTTCTTCGTAAGTAAGAGATTCTTCAATGAATTTTGCACAGCATACAAACCATACTTACAGGTGTACGAAACTCTAAAATTTATTTAATTTATAAAAAAATGAATGAGCCGTTATATTTTAAACTTCATGTTTAGAAAAACCTCAAATTTTATAGTTAATTATCTCAATTTTTACCACAATTGTCAATAAATTTGGAAAATTCTGAAGTTTTGCATTAAGGAGTTTAATAAGCAGTTTAATAAGTTCTTACATATTATATCTGAAAGAATATTACGCCAATGTGGTAGATAATCATATTAGGTAAGATGTTTCTCATCGATAGAAGACGTGCGACATCCCCTGATGTGAAACACTGATAAACACTGATATAAAAAAAACAGACTGAGCAACAGATCTAAAGAAAGAAAAGAGTAGTGGTTACCATCGCCGCCTCGAAATCAAGGGATCGTGGGTTCGGTTCCCGACCGGGTCGGAGAGTTTATCCGCTCGGGGCTGGATGTTGTTTTGTCCTCGTCATAATTTCATTGTCATCGAGATGCAAGTCACCTCAGTCGCGCCGAGTAGAAAGAGCTGCAGCAGGTGGGTGGACAACCGTACGTAGCGTCTTCCGGCCAATTCCATTCCATTTTTCACAGCAAAAATATTTAAATAATACAAAAGTTATTATTTAGGTTACCAGCAGATGGCGGATAAGTGCTTGCAATCACCTTGGGACAGTCATGCTGCTCTGGCTACTAACAGATGGCGCGATGATGCAATTCCTAGAAGAAATCGAGGACGATACTTGATGCCTCACGATGTGTACTATTAACTGATCATGTCTTTTAATTAAATTGTGCCAAACCTTTCTTTTCTCTTTCCCTCCCTCCCTCTCCCAATCGATTCATTATCTCTTCACCAGACATCCGATTCAGCCTTCTAATATTCAATATTCTGCAGCAGCAACACATTTCAAAACGCTTCTACCCTCCTCTTAACCTTTCACACTATACGTCTCGCTTCCAGGTCTCAGTCCAGACAAATAGTTTCAGAAAGGACTTTCTAATACCTTAAATTTATATTCTGTGTTAAGATACTTGTCTTTTGCAGAAACGCATTTGTTTCTATTGCCAAGCAGCATTTTATACCCTCTCTATCTCTGCTACCGTGAGTTATTTTGCTCCCCAAGTGACAAAACTCATCACCAACATTAGTGTCTCATTTTCCCAATCTAATTCCTCTAAATCGTTTCGATTGAGTTCATTACCTAGTTCTACTTTTTAGGGTTCCGTATTTCAATTTGTAAACACGAAGCCCTTATAGGATCAATTTATTGTCCGTCCATTTGTCTGGCTGTCAAAAACTATTTTTCTCAGGAACGGCGGTGTAAAAAATTCAATCGTCTTACTTAACAGTGACGAGCTAAAGAAACTGGTACATCTGCCTAATATCTTCTAGTTCCCCCTGAGCACTCAGAAGCCAAGAACACTAGAGGGAGAGGGGGGGGGGGGGGGGAAGAGATATTTCTGAACGGCCGTTGCAAGGCTCCCAAATATGCTCAATAATGTTCATGTCTGCGCAGTTTGGCGGCCAGAAAAAGGTACCTGGAGCCACCCTGTAGCAATTCTGGACATGTGGGGTGTCGCATTGTCCTCCTGGAATTGCCCAACTCCGTCGGGATGCACGATGGACATGAATGGATGCAGGTGATCAGACGGGATGCTTAAGTACGTCTTACCTGTCAGAGTCTTATATGGACGTATCACGAGTCCCGCATCACTCCAACTGCACACGTCCCACACCATTACA